>NC_056747.1:171075936-171375936 GCF_019279795.1 Protopterus annectens | reverse complement strand
AACCATTTCTAGCAGCACGTCCCCATATGCATTAACCCCATAAGAAGTAATATATATATATCTACATTTGATTTCATTAATTCCCCTACTACTTGCACAAGCCATAGTCCAACAGCATAGATACTTATAATGTGCTATAAATGCCTACGAGTACAATATTCATAGTATTGGATTGTAAATAAATATTTTACTTATTTATAATATAATATATATTATTATTTTTTTTTAATATTTATAATATTTTAGTATTGATATATTTTTATGAATAATCTATACATTTACACATAATTTAAATCAATTAATATATGCAATATCAAGGGAAATATGAAATTTTGTATTACTTGTTACATAACAAATGTGTTTTTCTCTGAGATTATTATATTATATATGTATAATAGCAAGCAATGGATTTGTTTCTTTCAAGTGTTTAAGGATTTGTTGCTTTAAGTGTTTTAAATATTTTAATTATTCTGATGATTTTCACCTGATGAATTAATTGAAGATTCAATTAAATGTTAGTCAATTGGTAGTTTGTGATATATAAAGGAAGTTAGAATGGCAGTGTTTTCAAAGTCTGAAGAAGCGTTCTTGTAACGTGAAAGCGCTTACTACTCCTTTACTGCAGTTTTATCCTGAATAAAGTATCGTTGGTTTTCTTCTCATTGCTGTGGTGAGCCTCGTTTAGTTCTTTTTGGATTTACTCATACATTACACTAATCAATCAGCAACACATCCATTAATAGCAAATTTCATGTCAAAAGTCCAAACTCTATAGAAAATGGGCTAAACATTCACATAAAACAGTATCAGTAGATAGCAAGTATGTCTATCCAAACACTTGTTGGCAACAATGTATTACTTTATATTGCTATAGCTCAGTACCCATTTTGAAGTAGCACTGAATTAAACAAAGCAATTAGACATTTTTAATTATTAAACTGCAGTATTAGTAAGTCATATTAAACCGTATTTACAGGTACTATGCTAGAACTGCAGTAGTAGTACATCATGTAAACATTTTCTTCAAATGCTGTGCTAACACTTACTCAGTACAAGGTTTGTCTGTGGGGAGGATTCGAGCATCAGGGTAAAAAAACTATTTAGTGTTATACAAAAGCCTTTTACAGGCTTCAGGGAACCATATGTTAGCAAATGCCCTCAGAAAAAGGTCCGCTAGAGTGGGAGTGAAGAAATATAGTTTAAATCAGTTTTTGTCGTACGCCAAAGCTTAATGTCGGCAGTCAAAGCTTAATGCTGGCTTTCAGCTGCACAGAGTCAGTGCTGCAGGCTGTTCAGGCCCACTGTGCGAGCAAGCACAACTAAACAAATATAGTGTAAAATTATACAAGTAATACACTCATACCCAAAAAAAAAAAAAAAACACTATACTGATACACTACATAAATTATTAGTGTAGGTCAAAAATGCCTTATACATGCTTCGGAGACTCATGTAAAAGCTTGTACATTCAGGGAAAGATCCAGTTGCAAGGGAGATTACCAAAATTAGTTAAAATTAGTCTCTGTAGTACACCGAAGCCTAATATCAGCTTTCAGCTGCACAGGCGGCAGCGCTAGTAACTGATTGGACCCACTGAGCAAGCAAGCAAAACTAAGCAGTTTAGTGTAAGGATATACAATATTAGACCTTTCATTACATAAGTAAAAATACTTAATAAACTAAATAAACTAATTAGTATAGCTGAAATCACAGTGTAAACTAAATAAACTAAATTAGTGTAGCTCAAATCACAGTATATAGGCTTTGAAGGTCCATATGTAGGAAGGGACACTCATTGAAAGGTCCGCTTAGGTAGAAGTTAAGGGAATTAGTTAAAACAGGTGTTGTAGTGCACCAGAACCTAATGTCGGCTTTCAGCTACACGAGAAGCAGCGCTACAAACTGTTTAGACCCAACTGTGCGAGCAATTACAGATGAGCAGGACAAGTAGTAATTAAACACTTTCAAGAACTCCACGTGGAAGCCGGAGTTCAGGAAGCTGAGTCAGGGAAAACAGTCAAACACTTCCAGACAGCGTTCTTAGCTCTAGATAGAAAAGCAAGGGGAGATCGCTACTAATCCACTAATCTCAGCTAATAATAATATTTGCAAAGCCTTCACAAGCAATCTCGTAGGGCTACAACAGTAGGCGCGAAAAAGGTGCCAGCAGTGTAAATTCACAAGCACTCCACAATTTGAATATAACAAGTTAAAGATACACACTTTCAGTAATTCCTTTACAGCAGCTAGTACAAACTGGTTATTTGGCACAAAAACATTACAAGTATTTAGCATGAACAGCGGCAACAATTTCATTACTTACATACAGCATGGGTTAGATGCTGGGAGCAGAGCAGACAGCAGCCAGGTGTTATCCTAATTCCTAAAGATGGCACCCCCCCCCCTAGGCCCAGGGTATTTATGGGAGTTCAAGGATAAAGCTGGAGAGGGGAGGGTAGTAGGGAGAAAGAGTAGTTGTAGGTGGGAGGGGCAAGGGAGAGACAATTACAGAGAGGAAGAGAGAGACACCTTTAGAGAGGAGCATGGGATACTTTGTAGTACAAGGTAGAGGTGCAATCTGATAGAGGGGTAGAAATGGTATGGACTGAGAGAAAAAGTGGGTAGAAAGAGTAAGAGTCAATGGAGAGGTAAATCGGAAACTAAGCATTAGTACAGGAGACAGATACAAATGCAGTTGTAAAAAACAATCAGCAAGTTAGTAGAAATAGAGGGTAAAGTGAGTGGACTAAATAGTAGTTAAGGAACAGCAGGAGAAAATAAATGTAAGTTCAGGGCATAAGAGACAAGAGAGAATAGCTGGGGTAAGGGTGCCCCCTAGTGGACAGATCTGATAATTACAAGGCTGATAAGAGAGGGAGTTAGAGTACAAACAAGGAAAAGGTTCCTGGGCAAAGGGAGTTTTTTAAAAAGGGGATGGGAAGAGAGTGCATGAGGTACAGCGGGGGGGGGGGGGGTAGAGGCTGCTGGCTGTCCTAGCCCAGGACTTTCTCTAACCATGTAGTATAGGTACAATAGTGGAAAGTCTTTCGGGCAGGAATTATTCCACAAACATACTTTGCTGGTGTCCTTTGGAGAGGGATTGTAGGGTGGATTATTCACTGAGGTGAGCCTCTGATAAGTTGGAGAGGGTCCTTTATGCTCCTAACGACTAGTGCAGGTAGCACAAGATGAGCAGGTAATTTGCTGGTATCTTTTGGAGAGGGATTGTAGGGTGGATTATTCAGTGAAGTGAGCCTCCGATAAGTTGGAGAGGGTCCTTTATGCTCCTAAAGACTAGTGCAGGTAGCACAAGATGAGCAGGTAATGCATGGGTTAGATGCTGGGAGTGGAGCAGACAGTAGCCAGGTGTTATCCTAATTCCTAAAGTAGTTGACTCTATACATATATTTATCCCTCTCCACAGGGTTTCTTGATCATCTGCTGTGGACTTGTTCTGGATAGCGTTTATCTAGGCTGCTGCTAATAATACTAATAATATCATGAACTCAAATGGCATCTCTGTCTGAGAAAGTATTATCTCGTTCAAACACTTTCATGAAACAGAGCTAATAGAGAATCTCTGCCGACCTGGATCTATATGTGTGCCACCAGTGATTCAAAGTTTTTTCTCCTTTTCTTTTTTTCTCACCGGATTGTTGACCATAGATTTATTATGTATATGTATCGGAGGGGGGGGGGGGGTGAGGGAAGGAATATGGCAAATGTGTTTTTTTTCCATCCAACTGAAGTTTTAACTGGCTTGTTTTATACGGTTAAAGTTCTGATGTGGTGCTCCTCAACAAAATATAGAAGAAGCCATCTTAAGTCATAATATACTGATCCCATCATCAATATTTTAAATGGAACTGAGAAGATCTAGCCCCATGTAGTTTTTTTCCCCATCAATATGATGCGGTGTGTGACAAAGTTTAGCTGTTTATATTTATCCCTCTCCACAGGGTTTCTTGATCATCTGCTGTGGACTTGTTCTGGATAGCGTTTATCTAGGCTGCTGCTAATAATACTAATAATATCATGAACTCAAATGGTATCTCTGCCTGAGAAAGGAAACTGTTTTTTGGGGGGAAGGGGTTTTGTTCTTGACTCTATACCTAGCAATTACTGTTTGTTATGGTGGTTTTGTACTCTCTGTCTTGTCTTAGCTGATGCTTTCTCATTGAATCCATCTGCTTTAGCATCAGTAATGGATACTGAGATATGATAAAGTAGAATTAATTGTTTTCTGAAATACTCTGCATGTGCATATGATCAGAAATGCAAAGAATACGCCAAGAAAAATGGTTGAAACTTTTACTGAACTTGCGTAAAAAATGGAGTATGCAATCTCATCTTAAAAATCACCTTCAGTGCATAAAATACTTCATCAGACTTCATAATTAATGCATTCACAAATAATTTAAATACACCTGTTGTAAGTCACATGATCAGTCATATGACACCACATACCTCTTCAGCATTCCCTTTAATACACATTTATAAAACACTTCCTGATTCCCATTATTTTCCAAATTTAGCAATAATGATAATACGTTTTATAAATTTACTATCAGTGTTGTATGTTAAAACCATACTAACACCCCATTCATTTTTCTTACCTATATTCTCTTCCTATTCAATATTATCAACTAATGTTTTGTCTGGATAACCTCTCTTCCTAAATCTTTCTTTTAGTTTTTTCTATAATATTTGCTCTCAAATGTTCCTCCATACTCTGGTCCTTAACCCCAAACTGCATAATTTTAAACAAGTTGCCCTAATGTTTTTTGGATGCATGCTATTTCAGTGTAACAGGGAATTGCTCCCGGTGGTTATAAAACTAACTTTGATAAGCAATTCCCTTTGGTCATAACTCTTATAAAACCACATATCTAAATAATTCATATGTATAGAGTCGTTAATCCACTTAAAGTCTAAATATTCAGTGCAAGCTCTTAGTTGTTCCAAAAAAGCTTTAGATAGTTTACTAGTACCTTTCCAAATCAGGAAAATGTCATCAGCAAAATGAGTGTAAAAAATACTTTCTTAAAATACTCACTGGTGTACACAAACTCTTTATTCCAATACCCTGTAATAAAATTTGAGTAATTGGGAGCCAAATGTGCTCCCATAGCCACCCCTCTGGTTTGTTGATAAAACTCATTATTAAATATAAATAATTCTGCCTCAGAACCCAATCGATATATTCCTCAATAATCTTGATTTCTCCTACCATATATTCATTATCACTTAACAGCTTGTTCACCCATTCAGCTCCTGTCTCATGAGGTATTACTATTTATAACAAATTGATTTCCACTGTTGCCAACAAATCATCTTCTTTCAAAATAACTTTCTGTATTAAATGTTTAAACGGAAATGAATCCCTTATAAAAGGTCTTTTTGTATACTGCTTCCTTCAAAACATGATTAACAAAGTCCGATAAAGGCTTCAGCTTAGATCCGTTAGTTGACATTATGGGTCTCATGGTTGGATCTAGTTTATCTTCATGGATTTTTGAATCTCAAGCAAACCCCTGTAACAGGATAATCAATCCTGAAAACATTGTACATTGCTTTATTTAACACCCTGGTAATTAGATTCTCATATAACCATCTCCCAATAATCTCTAGTGTTTGAGTATTTCACTTTTAGTAACTTTCTTATAAAATTGATCATGTTTCAATAAATCATTCATTTTATATATATATATATATATATATATATATATATATATATACATTTATATCTACATCTATATTGTTTATAGGTCACTAGGACTGCACAATCCGCTTATCAGCTTTCATGTGGCGCACACTACAACATGTCTCTCTAAGTCTAAATAAAGAGTTGTCATTGTCATCACTAGTTCTTTAGCAATTCTCTCGGTAATAGTCTCTCTTCTTCCATGGAACAATAGACCTTGTCATTCTTAAAGATCAGATATCCATCCAGAAACATGTTAAATATAGCCTTGTCCTGGAAACCCCTCCTTTTGGACAGTTGACCATTTATGGTACAGTAGGAAACTGAGTTCAGAAATTATTCTTCATGAGAGGCAAAACCAATAAAACAATCCAAAAGTAGCTCACGTAGTGTCCACAATTCCTGACCATGCAGTCCAACACACTAAAATAACTTGGATATTCAAAACAAAATCAATAAAAATGAGAACACTTAAAAACTTTAATATACAGTTGATAAAACCACGGTTTCAGTGTCTCTCTCACTTCAAGGGTTATGAAACCAGACAAGGGAGGGGGTATTGTTGTTATGGATAAGAATGACTGCACAAATCAGATTTCTAATATGTTGTACAACAGCAATAAATAACAAGAAAACTGATTTATTTTGTGATGACTCTGTGCCACAGGGAGTGATTACACCTCTTGTCTATAGGTTTTAATAAATACCCTCTGGTTCCAGTTGTCTTTCGGATTCTTGGTTTTGTTAGAGTGCCTCTCCTCATTTTGAATTTTTTTTTTGAATATACAAGAAGTATGATGTAGGATGTTTTGGTTCAAAAATTTATAGGAAACCTTCATTTTCTAATTGGTATTTGGATTTTAAAAGTTACCAGCCATATCATAGTAAGAAGAATATTTTTAAGGCGCAACTGGTAAGGGCAGCAAAGATGTGCTCTGAATTTTCATTTTTTTTGACTGAAGTGGAAAAAATAGTAGATATGTTTCTCAGTAGAAACTATCCATCCTGTTTTTAAATAACATTAAAGATGTTGTTATTAAAGGTTGGAGTACTAGATATGTCCCTTTGTTGGGAGTTGTGTATAAGCCCCGTGAAGTGAAGAAGACACTGAAACCATGGTTTTATCAACTATATATTAACGATTTTTAAGTGTTCTCAGTTTTTTTGAGTTTCACAGGTTCATAGGTTGGTACTAGGCTATCGGTCCTAGGGCCTATACAAGCCTAGCCATAACAATTCCCCAGCTATTTCTAACATTACTTCCCTGGACCCCTGTCTAGCAGGGCAATAATGTTATCCCTGGGGAGAATTTCCTATCTCACATCCAATAATCAAGGTTCCTTTTGAAGAGGGCCAAAGAGGTCCTCTGCTTGACATGTATGGGCAGTCTATTCCAGAGTCTCTGGGTCAGGAACCTATCCCTCCAGCATGTTTTGTTCATTGTGATAACAAGATTTAGATCCCCTGGAGCGTGTGTCTCTGAGGGATTGGGATTTCTTTAAGTGTAGCATGTCCAGCAACTCTGGGTCTGACATGGCCTTGTATGTTAAGCAGAGATCACCTGTGATTAGACAATATGCGATAGAGTATAGGTGGAGTTTTTTTAGATGGTCAGCATAGGGCATCTGCTTTAGGCCTGTGATTCTTTTAGTGAGGTATTTCTGTGGCCTTTCCAGTTGTTGCAGATGTCTTGAGAGGTACATACCAAACGGGGCTTTGTATTCTATAATGGGTCTAATGAGGGATGAGCACAGTGGGACAATGACCTCCTTTTTTCTGGATGAAAAGCCCTTAGTGATGAGGTGTGCCACATAGAAGGATTTCTTGACTGTTGTGGCAATGTGGTTATCTAAGATGAGACCACTGTCTACCTGTGTTCCTAAGGCTCATCACACTTTTGGTGTTTAGTGTACTGCCACCTATGTGGTAATTCATGGGTACATGTTTTTTCCCAAAGGGGATAGCTATACATTTCTTGGCATTGAGCTTGAGCCCATGGCTCTGGCACCAAGCATCTGTTTCTGTAAGGCCTTTTTGTAGAATATCCACATCATTTGTGGATTCAGTAATGGCTCCCAGTTTGCAGTCATCTTCAAACTTTGTTAGCCAGAGTCCCTTAGTGTTGGCCTGTACTTCAGAGAAGTAGATGCCAAACAAGAGCAGTCCCAGGACTGAACCCTGAGGTACTCCACTTGTCACTTGTCTGGAGCTGGATTTGGAGTCGGCTACTGTTCTAAATAACCAAGTTATTTTAATGTGTTGGACTGAATGGTCAGGGACTGTGGACACTAAGTGAACCACTTTTGGGTTGTTTAGGTCTTTTGAATATTCAGGCTGCATGTACACATGCTGGTTTTCTGATGCTTTCCTGCATGAGAGGCATTTCATTTTGCAGACTGGACTGGGTCTGCAAAATCCTCTTGTTGCACTCATGACAAAGTACTGAACTGTTATCATGTTTGTTCATGAATGGTTTTCCCATTTAAGCCCTCTACAGTGCCTTATTATCTGTCCTAGACAGCTCTGCTGTGGCTTAGAAAATTTTTCATCAGCTGTATAAGATAGTGCAAACACTTATTGCAAAAGTCTGCCTGTGTCTTAATTTGGAGTGAAATCCACCCCAGTTCTGTACCTATTCTTTCCGTGCACAGTGGTAGATTGAGGATTGCACACCTAAATATTAGATCATTCAGTCTGATGACATCATTGTATATCTTGTGATGTATGAGCCTGATGTGAATGGAATCTCTGAAACATGGCTCAGACGTGATTCCCTTAGCCATAGAAATATAGTAGTCCAATTAATATGCTGCTCAGAATAGTTTACCTGTGATAGGCCTGGTAAAAGAGTTACACTTACTCCAAAAACATCAATATTGTATACATATTACTAGGCTCTCTCTACAGAATCAAATCTTTTCTTACTCCTGAAGCCAAAACTACAATAGCTAGAACCCACTTAATCTCAACCCTTTTATATGCTTCCTCCATATACACAAATCTTTCTAAACATAATCTTAGCAAACTTACTACATCATATAATAACATTGCCAGATTTGCAACTGCCTCTCCATATAGAACTCATCATTGTTTAAATCTCAAGAAGCTTGGGTGGCTGGAACTACCACACCTCATACAATACTATCAACTCACTATTGCCCATAATGCCCTACATCACACTGACAACACTCCAATACTCTCCACCCTCATAACACCCTATAACAATCAGAGGTACCTACGCTCCAACAACAAAATGCTGGTCCAAACATCCCGATCCAAAAACTCAGCAGGTGACTCCACATTTTCCAACTCAGTTGGCAAAATATGGAACAAGTTACCACAAGACCTTACATCCCTAACTTCACTCTCCCTATTTCAAACTAAACTAAAATTCTTCCTAAATAACCATTGGCTATGTTCATGTAATAACCCTGGTTAGCTGTCTTTTTTTTTTTCCATCTTTATCTGATTCCTTAACAACCTTTCTCTTTCTTCTTTTCTACAAACTCTAACAGAGTATTTAATCTTCTTCATCTTTTCTTTTTTTAGCATCCTAGATTTAGAATCTACTCAAAAGTTTATACAACCTGTCTCAAGGTTTATTGCATATGGGTTTTTTTTTTCCTATTTTTGTATATTGATGTATATCTTGACATTGTTTAGTAGTATGTAGTGGAGCTTTTCTCCCCGGGCCTCCACTGAAAATGGACATATATCCAGTTGGACTAGCCCGGTAAACAAATGTAAAATAAAAAATAAATAAATAAAAATAAAATAAAAAAATAAAAAAAAATATTGCCATCCTGACTAATATGGATTTCTTTGGATTTATATAAACAATTGTTGTCATCTTATATAACTTAAGTAAATTGAACAGGTAAAATTAAACAATCAGCTTACCATCACACAGTCAAAATATTAATTCACAGACTCAAGGCACATACATAATAAAAAAACTTTAATAATCAGTACAAAGTAGTAATATCATATATGTACAAAATGCTTCTCTGTGTTTGAGGGGCCATAAATTCAGCACCGCTTTGATATTTAATGTGTCGTTTAAAATAGGAAAATTTGTGGCAATCATTATTAGCTGCAAATATAACTCTCTTTTCTCAAGCTCTAAATATAAAACCCTACCCCTTCTGTCTAATGAAATTGTCTCAAAATTAAAAAAAAATAAACTTTTTAAAAGTACTACATGCAATAAGTATTATGTTTGTTGTGGGTATTATGTTCATCTTTTTTATTTTATTATTTGTTTTTACTTGTGGCATATTGGTACTCATACACATTCAGATTTAATGTACTGCTTATCATTGCCACATGAAATCAATTGCAAGAAAGAAAGTGTGCAAAACATATAACACTACCAGTCATGCATTTGTGATGACAGTGCCAATGATTTTCCTACTCTAAATCACTATAAAGTTGGGCCTATCTCTCACTGAGTTGCACTGCCCAGATTTCTACATGAGTTTCTGGATGTGTAATTTCTGTGCCCTTTCTTACGCACTGTTACCACTGTCCATGTTTTCAACTCATGACCACTCATAACTCATTTTCCTGGTTTTCATTTCCCTAAATTGTTTTTATTTTACACACTGTTTCAAAGTAATGTCTTTCTCCACGGCTTCTCACATTTTATTAATGACAGGACAGTTCTTTTTATCAAGTTTGAAGACATAACTCATGCATAATTTATCAGTGACACATTTCTCATTCTTCTCATGCTTCTCAAAGTTTGCATGATTCATTTTACCTTTTTTCCTATTAATTTTCAATTTCTCCATCTTGCATGCATTTTACATATTTCACGCTTTTCAGTGAACACTCTTAACTGAGGCATAGTGATTTCATTTGGTCTGCAAACATCACCTGTGTTAACTAATATTAAATCAACTTCTTTCATCAGTCATTCCCTTGTCTGATCATTTCTTATGCCATGGATGATTCTGTTGCTTACTAATGAATCATATTACTCACCACCTTCACAGTCTTTGACCTGTGTCTTTAGTTCAGCAACATAAGCATATGAAGACTCATTGAGGACTTGTACCGTCCTGAAGAACTATGGCAGATATATGAGTGTAAAATCACATTTTGAGACAGGATTGCATAGGGACAATTCAGATGTCATGATGTACACTGCTGAGATGAATATTCTGATTTTTTTCTGAAAATAATATGGAGCAATAAGGTTAATAAACAATGTAAATACAATCAAATCTGTAAATGACATTAACATAGAATAAAGTGTGTATATTTCCTGCATCTAATTTACAAACATGTCCTCATTTGTAAACATCAATATTTTATACCAAATCTTCAAAGTGCTACACATGGGCCCTCATCTTATAAATAGCTGCATTGTTTTTACAGAATTCTACTCCAGAAGATGATTTTGGATGGGAAAATCATTTTGCCTAGTGCCCATGATATTACCTTTTAAGATGGAATTGTACAATGATACTTCATAATCCATATATTATAAGATGAGCATTCAAAATGCTGACTCCCAAAATATTACTGACTGCCAAAATTATGAGTTTGCATTTTAAAATATTGAACATTTCCATATCAGTTCAACATTGTACACCATATTTGTTAAATTGCCATCCACGAGACTCCATGGATATCAAGATATAGACAACAGAAATGAGTACTCTGAATGTTTATACCATAGCAGTAGTATTCTCAAAATTCATCACTCTGACAAAAATTGGCATTTTCTCATAACTGTACTACAGTTCAATATTTTTACCAAAGTTGTAATGTTCCACCCTATTAGCAGCAGTGTGCTTACACATTTTTTTTTTATAGAAAATGATTTCATACGGTCAGAAAATGTCATTTTGCAGAGCAGCTTTAACATTTTAAAACAAAATGTCATTAAATACCCATGTGTCACATTTTCTCTATTAAATTTGGAAAATTCTATCTGTAGGACCTTACTTCATGTGCACTTACCTGACTTTGCTTCCCCTACCTCAGGAATTCACAATAGATTCTATCTCACCCAACTTGTGAACTTATGTGAGATGCTCATTGTTCCTCTCATCTTCCAAATTCATTTTCACTGCTTTTTGTTCCAAATTGCCTCATGTACCTCATGGATTTATGTTCAGTGTTTGCTGTCTGGAACACCGCTCTTTCACTTCTTCACCCACCCCCCCCCCCACCCCCAGGAATATCCAGAATCCATGTTTGGGGTTCATCCTTTGCCGCAGTATTTAGTATTGGTGCTTCACAGCTCCATATCTCCTGTTTGTACCTGAGATCCATCTGCTGCCTGCTGGCTGTCTTTATTTTCTTCATCTGCATGTGAATTTCTTCTGAATAGTTTCTTTTCCTTCTCCCCTCCCAGACAAGTCTTGTTTGACTGGCTACTCTAAATTCTCTGCAGATATACGTTTTACAGCTTTCCTTGCCCCAGCTGTGCCCAGGTCACAGCTGAAAAGGATCTGCGGACCAATCCACCTACACAGTTACCAAACAGGTAAATAAATGTCACAGCTAAAACGTGTCAAGATGCTCAGTCAACTTACAGTGTTATGAGGTGATTAGTAAACATCCATGAAGATATTAAGCATGTCAGTGCAGAGAAATTCCCATTGACATTTTTCTAACATATATTTTATTCCTAATATAAAAAGACTACACAATAAAAATAATGTGTGTGCGGTATTGGGAAACATGATAATAGCAGTGGTGCTTTTTAACTGGTATGTTTTGAAGTTGCAGCATTATTTGTAGTACATATACAAGCAGTAAAATATTTTTTGGGTCCCCTACAGCTATCTGTCTACTAATTCCAGTGTCTCTGAATCTATCAAACCCATCTTCCTCCTTTGGAATAACTGTCAATGTTCAGAGCATCCTGGGGCAGCATCACACTGCTGCCCTGGGAGTGTTTTCTCCCATAAGACCCAAACCTACCCCCTGCATGCACATGTATTACCTAAGGAGTTTGTGTGCAGTGAGCTAGCATATTGTCCATACCTGCTTGTATGATTCAAACAACACACCCACACATTTTCAATCTCCACTAAGGATTGGCTGCAGAGTATGTCCCGGCGAATGCCCCTCCCTTGTTCCTCCTCCTCCTGAGATGAGCAAGCTGACAAAGGCCACTGAATCTAATCCCTTTGTCCGACTCCTCCAGCAGCTGAGCTGCTAATGAAATGCATGCCATTTGGGTCACAGTCCGGGTTCTGGCCATCTGCAAAGTGGAGCAGAATACATGCAGAGTAATATTCATTGGAGGAAAAGAAGGCATATCTTACTATGGAATAATCAATGGGTTTAAACTGTGATCATTCAAGCATAAAGCTATAATACTCTGTAGGATATGGGGTTTCAGAAAGAAATCCAAATGCTAAAGAGATATTTATAAAATGTTTAAACAACAATTTTATATTAAGTTATTTGGATATCACATTGGCTCACCTTATCATATCCCATATTGCATGTTCAAAAGTTACACTGTGCTGTTAAATTAAAGGTGCATGCTGTCTGATGAGACACCTTGATATTTATATGTACTATTATAATGCAGTTACAAATCACAATACTTCATAAAGACCTGAGTTTGTTTCCACATACAATATATTTCCATGCACATTCCTGTAAGGTTTATGTTTAACATTTCATTTAGCTAATTTTGTTTTAAAACTAAAATATTTTTTCATTTTTTATTTTGCTTTTGAAGAGAGTTTACACATTTATCCAGGCAGTTCTTCAAATGAACCAAGGCAAGCAACAAAACTATAATATTTGTTCTGAGCACTTAGAAGAGGAATTCATGCAACTCATGTGCATTATAAGGTAATATCACTTTATTTTTACTGTTATTTTCTTGTTTGTGTACACTGTTAAAATGTATTCTTTTTCTATATATTCTTTCAGTTATATAGCTGTAATCCATTACCAGCGTAAGTCAACATTTGGTAGTGACAAATGTTTGCTACATGCATTTTTTTTTGCTTTTATTTTGTTGCTATTGATCTATAAATAATATGTATTTATGTTTATGTGTGTGTGCAGGGCGTCCTGCAGTTTATCATAATGCAATCCATCATTGTTGTAATATAAAAAAACTTGCACTAATGGTACAGTCTGAGGATGAAGGGAAAATATCTTTCACTTACATTCCACTGTATAGCAGTGATAACAGATGTAGCAACAGTGGCATTAAGAGTTTTTGTCCTTTTCCCAACTGCTGAGTGATCTTGGAGATAGAATATTAGTTACATTGCAGTTGAGTAAGCCGGGGTTTGCACCCTGCAAAAGCACTTGTTTTGTGCGCTTTCATTTTTTTTTTCTATTTAACGGTTTTGTTCTGATGTATTGCATGATTTATATATTGTGGCTTGGACCAACCACCACATTTATTGCCCTTCAGCAAGAACAAGAGCAGCCATCGGGGGGATTTTTTTTTAATAGATCTAACCCAGTGGAGCATGTCCAGTCAAACACACCAGGGTTTGGCATTCACTGGTCATAAATGAGGGCATGTTACTCTCTTCAGCAAGTGACATAACTTGTCAACATTTCCCCCTGCCCTTGAAGCAGCTCTCCCATGCGGTGTCAAGATTCTACAGGAGTCTCTACAACGAGACTATGGACGTGGGTATATTCACATATACCACCCCAAAGGAAAGGTGAACTGATGATGCCACGTCACTCTTTCCTTCCTTTTACCAGCTCCAGCAAGTTTGCAAGCTACCAAATGAGCTGAGGTCACACAGTCATATTCAGAGTTTCACTGCCGTCCACCAACAGGGCTAGCTGTGAGTTTGGAATATGAAATAGTTAGAGATCTGGTGTTAAATATACATAATGTCTGTAGTGTAGGGCAGGTGAAAGGCGAGTCTTGATAGTGAATCATCCAGTGATTTGTAGGAATGTTGGTCTTATTCAGGTTAAACTGCCAAGCACTAAGCAGTATTGTTTGGGAGCAATGCCTTCAAGGAAGTTGCTTATATAAACAGTTCATGTGAGAGCGAGATTTAAAAAAACGCCAGTAGTATAGAGGCCATGGATGTCGTATGAACAAATAAGTCAGTCTGGCTCATGGTCATTGATTTTTGGTGAACAGTCTATAGTGCTATCTGTGATATGCCTGGAAACTATTGGCAGTGCCACATTACATGTTGAGGTCACTGGACTTAGGCTGTGGTGTGATTGCTAAAGTGTCTGTAAAGCTGTATTGTGGGACATGAACCATGATTCAGGAGTCACCATAGGATATGAGTGCTGTTTTCAAACCCAGTCTAGAGGATAGGGTTTACAAGATATGAAAGAAATTAACTTTGGGGGAGGGGCTATATCAGTGGTGCCAGAGTTTACTTCTACACCCCCACTAGTTAGAATGAATGTGCTGCATATTAGCAGATCCCTTAGTCATGCTGAAATGTATTTGCCAGCTCAGACCAGTAGAGTCTGACTTGAATATTGAAGAATTTCTGTTACAGAAATCAGTTTGACTACTAGGGATGTAGCTCTTGATTAAAATGACTTTTGCTCAGAAGTTTCAAGTGTGAAAGTATCACAGGCTACAATATTGAACAAAGGGGTTTAATATATAGGAGAAGGAAAAGTCAACTGGTACAATGGTAGTAATAAGGTTAGGGGAGTGCAAATATATTGTAATGATTTTCACATTGTTGATAAGTTAATAGGTACTTAATAAGCTACTGATCTGTGATGATCTTAAGAAGCCTAGCCTTATACTTCCATTGCAGTTTTGAGCTATTTATTTTATGTACAAATAACCTAGAGACTGGCAAAACAATAATATGTTGGGACAATTACATGTTGCCCTTATCCAGGAGTGACAAGTGTGCTGAACCAGGGGTGAATTTGCAGTTACCTATCCATTTGTCTAAATTATATTTGCATGGAATAAACTCTACTTTGCTTTATGTGGAGTAGATGACAATTCTATAGAAGCAGAATTTTCTATGATCCATACCACTCTGTCTGAAATATTCTATTTATGTTGCATATGAGATTGAGATCTCTTGAACTGGTGTTTTCATCACAATTGAATGTGTAACTGGTCTGACAGAATTGGGTCTGTTGAGGTTGTTTACAGGAGACCGACATTTTGTCTTCATAGGTTGTATGATGTCAAGATGAGGGACAAGGCTTTGAGAGTCTACATAGTTTTTCTGAAGTCAACCTTGTTATGTAAGTAGGATCTGTCCTTAATGAATCTTAGCTGTCTTGAGTGGAAGGGTCTGTAAGTTACGAACACAAGAAAATCACCCAACCAAGGTGGAAGTAAAACTGAAAAACAAAAATAAAAAAAAAAAAACACTGCCAACCAAAAAAAATTATTAAGTGCTTTTGTCTTATACATAAATACAACTTCAAATACATTTAGTAACCAGCAGCGCATTTCAATTTAAAAAGATGAATCATACAATCAGATACGTAAAAAGCATATATATACACAAGCACCAATAATTTGGATTCAACAATAAAGCCATAAAATTGGCTAAATTAAATAAATAGATCCCTTATAAATAATCTTATAAATTCATAATCTATTCATATCCCTTGTTTAAAAAGCACTTAAATGTTTATCATTCATCCTTTGATGCCAATCAGATTTTAAACAAATTTCCCATTTAGCTTCCCTAATCTGTAATCTGTTCCTATAATCACCCCTTGTAATCACATGGTTCTTGGTCAATGCCCATAAACAAGACTTGTTTCTTTAAGCCAGTACACTTAAATATATGTCTGTACGGGGCATTGTTAATATCTTTCCTTTTAATGTCATAATAGTTTTCCCTTATTCTAGTTAATAACTTCCTAGTAGTCATGCCAACATAGTAATTGCTACAATGTACACAAAATTCAAGCTACACCAATCCTGTAGAATTATAAGTATAATCGACACGACAATAAATTACCCTGTTCAGATGTTCTAGAAACAAAAAAGAGCTTTCATATATCTAAACACCATTTGCAGATTCTACAAGCAAAAAAAACCTGCTTTTTATTGGCAATAGAAAAATGTACTTTTGTACTATTAGTTTGCAATAAACTTTTGAGATGTATTCCTTTTTTATAAGTAAAAGGAATATTGATTACCACAGTGGCCAACTCAAAATCACCCGTAATATTTTTAATATTTGCACTATTCAATAACATGTCAAGGCTAAAAGAGTTAACATAAAAAGCACTATCCATCCTTATTTTCATTATTGGTAAATCACATGTACGATATTAGGGGGTACACAGAAGTTATTTTACTAAACATTCCTTCCACAGTCTTATTCAATAGCTCTAAACAATATTCCCTGTCTTTAAACAACATGAAAGCATATTTAATCCATTCACAAAAACATAGACAGGCATAATCTGTCTCTTGGGGATGTTGCTTTTCATATAAACAGGATGATTACTTGTGAAATAGACATAACTGTTGAGAAAAGTATTCTTAAAAGGTATTTTACTTTCATAAATCTGATTTGTCGCATCCATAGTTAAGACAATATCTAAAAAAGTTATGGTAATACCCATAACACCCAAAGAAAACTCTAAAAAACTAGTACTACTGTTTACATTATGAATTAAACTATTTCATTTTTTCTGAACTGAAAAGAGATAGTGGAACTCTGACAAGCTTTAATTATGTCCACAACAAAAGGAAGCTACTAGATAAAGGTCCAGCACACAAAAAAAAAAATAAACATGGTGGTCTTGCATTTCTTAAGCATTAATTATGTCCCGTTTGCAAGCATCATAAAACATTTGCAAACTACCAATTAAAAGTGGATTAAAAACAGATGGCTTTTTAAATTTTCCAAATGTCCTAGTGTTATCCCTAAATGTATAACTTAAACTAAGTTTACACCAAAACAACTTAAAATCAGCAATAATGTTAGTCAGGTTCTTCTCAACAGTAAGTTCACTGGAAAATCCTAAAACAAATAAGCATAAGTGTTTAGTGGTAAACTGATCATTAGAATAATTGAAAATGAAGTCCATGTTCATAGTGGGAAAAACACTGCAAAATCTAATTCTTTTCTCATTTGTTGTAAATGGCTCACCCTCTCTCTCCAGTTGAAAAATTCAGTCTGGCGATTTACATACAAATGTACCATTTGTCCTTTGTTCAAGAAAACCTGGTGGTGGTGGTGTTTTCCTGCTAATCTGTCTGAGCTCCTTGGAAAAATTTGCAATTTGGAATCTAAAAAAATCATCATGGTTATGTGACAGACTACCTGACCCAGGGGGCTCAGAACTAACATTAGAACTTCCATCTTGAAAGACTGAACAAGAAGAGAAAAGCAGTCCCATTAGCATACACTGTTACATCAAGTTGTATTTTGTTGTTCTTCCTTTCAGTGATAGTTTTGGTGTAAATATTGATAGAAATAAAAATAGTTTCATATTCACTGGGATTAAAACTGCCCAGACTATGAATTTGTGAACTAATATCTATATTGTCTTTTTTTATTAATTCTATAATTCTATAATTATCCTTCTCATAGCCTTACAGAGGAGGTTGGTCAGGCGTATGGGTCTACTAATTTTTGAGTCCGCTGAACCCCATCTTTGGGCACCTTTGGCCAAGGAATAACTGTTGCTGCCCTCCATTCATACACATGAAGCATGTTCTGTGCCTGATATTGATAAACCTCTGTAGGGGGGGTCTGACAAGTCATGTATCAGGCTAACCAAAAGGCAACCTATGAACCTGGTATGTTGTCCAGCTGCAAGTAGTATTCTTGACATTTGATAACACCTTGACGATTCAAAGGGGGTGTACATGCGAGTATGTGCTCTGAGAATACTGGAGTGGAGAAGGACGGGAGTGAAGTTTGAGTTAAATTTATCTGCCGAGAATCAGATACCAACGATAGCCAAGGGAAAGGTAGTCAAAAACTTATAACAAAAAAAAATATATATATTCTACAAACCACCAGTCACAATTTATTGAAAAACAGTAAAAAGATAGATATGTACAATAAAATGGTTAAATGCTTTTGCCCATAAATTACACCAGGACTTCATCAGAACTGTCAAGTTAAAAACTGTAATGTTTATATACCACCAATTACAAATGTCACTCATTCTATATAATTATTTCATAAAGTTGTATCTACTCCAGTCAATAAATAGCATACATGAATGTTAAAAAAAATCAAACCTAGTTACTGAAAATGCATAACATCACAGACTCATTTAAAATTCACATATTGAGTACATAAACTATGCAATAAATATACTGATGTGTTCACATTTTTACCTGTCTCAGTTTAAGAGCACTATCAATAGAGCTAGTTTCATTTGACCCTGGGAATCTATTGGCTATAATAATAAGCTGCCGCCTGAACTGTAGCAATTAGAAATTTAATTTCCAGTGTCCCCCTCTCATATCACTATAGACAGAATCCAAATTCCAAAATTTAAAGTAATGTTCAGGAAACTCAATAATATGTCTAGCTTAAGTGTTATGTGGGTTCCTTGTCTTGATGTTGTATATATATTCATATAACTGTCATTTAAATGATCTCTCAGTCTTTATAAAATCCCAGGCATAGTTGGCAACAAGCCATATATACTACCCTTTTTGAACTGCAGCTATAATATGCTGCTTATTAAACCACTACTTCCCACTGATGTTTATCTTGTCCCCCTCCATAATGAACCTACATTGCATACAAGTACCAAGCTTATATGTGCCTTTCTTGTTACCCCTATGGTAGCCCAAATTGGACAATTGTCCTTCCAATATATTTTTTTATATTCCTTTCTTTTTTGTATACAATCCTAGGTTCATTGCCAACAGTTCTACACATATCTTCATCTGTTCTGAAAATATTCCAATCATAATCATTCATGAATGCTGAGTAGATACAACTTGAAGAATTAATTAAATAGAATCAGTGACATTTGTGACTGATGTTATATAAGCCTTGTATTTTTTAACTTGACTGCTCTGATGAAGTCCTGTTGTAAATTATGGACGAAAGCACTTAACTGTTTTATTGTACATATCTATTGTTTTATTGTTTTTTGATAAATTGCAGTTAGTGGTTTGTATACGCAATTGTTTTATTTTTTTTGGGTTATATATATTAAATTTGCCTGCTGGTAGATTGGCAATGTCTCCTAAGTCGGAGTGTGTGTGATGATATTTACTGTTAGTTCTGTACAGGCTGGGCACTGTTTCTTTGGTTTCTAACATTGTTAAAGAAGGCTTTCTGGTTATCCTTCAGCTGAGTGGTGATTTTTACCTCATATCTGACTTTGACTGATTTGAACAGCATCTGGAGCTCCCTGTTTAGTTTAGCAAAAGCATTTCTGGCATCTAGAAATTAAATTTATTTTTGCATGCAGTGAGTTTTTTTTTTATTACAGCACCTATTTATGTTAGGGTTCCACTTCAGGGGGTTATTTTTAAGGTTGGTGTTGTATTAATTTCTGAGGGAGACTGATACATCTGTTTTAACTATTTACATGTGCATAGAATTTGCCAGTAAAGGATTCTGCATAACCAGTGAAGTCATCACAATGGAAGGGGCTTTTGAATTTAGCCAGGTCCTCACTCCATTTTAGCAGATTAGCTTTCACATTATCTGTGAGCACAAAGATACGGGAAGTTGCTTCAGGCTTTGGTCTTATGGTGAATGTCACTGATTTGAGGTCTGATTTGACCAGGGAGGAAGTCATAATTGCTGAGGAGCAAAGCTACCCCATATTTATAAGGACCAAATCCAGGATTTTGTTGCTCCTGATTGGAGTATGGACTGTGCAGTCCAGAGAATTTGTACTGATGAAGCCCAGAAATTTCTGGGCGCACATGTTTGTGGATGTTTAAGTCCCCCAGTTTATGGAGTAGTAGTTGAAGTCTGCTAGTAAAATATTATTTGGCTTAATACATAGGTATTCCATACTAATTAGGAGGTGTGGGCTTTGGGGGATATTGAGGGGTCCTGTATGATTTGATATGGTAAGGAGGGGTTTGTTAATTGTAAGCTGGATGTGGACATGGAGGAGTTTCAGGTTGTTATCTTGTCTAATGAGTCTGGAGATGAAATATTTTTTAATAATATGGAGAGCCCACTGCCTTTAGTGTCTTCTTCTAATGTGGTGGGTCTGAACACATAATAGGCATTGTAGCCCTGCACTGATGATATGCTTTCAGTGGTCTTGAACAAGGTCTCTGTGATGATGCATATATTGTTGTTTTCCAGGGTATGAAGTGTTTATAGGGACTGAAGCATTTTATTAAGGTGCCTAGCTTTGAGCATCAATAACTTAATGTTATCTGTTTTTGATTTGTTTATGTTGGGAGCTTTAGAAGACTGACATTAATTAAAAAAGACACTATGGGGGTGGACACAGATTTTGCCAATATACAAAGGCCTTGTGGGGTGATGGTGAGGTGCAGGCCATCTCTAGCAAAGTAGTTAGAACTGTCTACCATCTCTTCCCAGGCTGATATATATATATATATATATATATATATATATATATATATATATATATATATATATATATATATATACACACACAGAGAAATAGTACCCCCTTTTAATAATACACACAGAGAAATAGTACCCCCTTTTAATAAGCCAATTGTTGAAAATTATCTTGTGGAAGTGATTGGCAGTTAGGATGAATGGAGTGATGTTGCTAATTAACTAGGTATGCCTAAGGCCAGATGAAAGGAAGTGATTTTATAATACATCATCACATAAGAGTGATGGATGTTATGTCTCTTTCACAAGCATCATAAAATATTTGCAAAGTACCAATCAAAGGTGGATTAAAAACACATGGCTTTTTAAGCATTCCAAATTTCATAGTGTTATCCTTAAATGTATAACTTAAATTTAGCTTACGCTCAAACAACTTCAAATCAATGATAATGTTAGACAGATTAATCCAGTACCCATTTAATACTCAAACTCAGTGGCATCCCTGAGCATACATATGGTGTGGCAAAAGAGAACAATTCTGCCCCCCCCCATGTCAGATGAGAGGAAATGACGTAACCATTCCTTGTCACATAAGGGTGCAATGGAGGGTGGGTGGGTTATGTAGTAGGCAGTGACTGCACTAATTATATTTTGAGCTGAAGGCAAATCGATGCATGAGTGTAGTCCATGCAAGAATATTGTGAAAGAAAATTTAATTAGCCAAAAACACCAACGCTTGCCTATATGCGCACACCAGGACTGGTGAGCAGTCTTATGCCCTACAGGATGTTCAGACCAACTAGTACTGTTAACAAAATAAGACATAAATACAGAAATACAAAGAAAAGCAAGCACTTAACGGTTGTTCTTGCAGTCTGAAACAGACGATAAAAATAATGTTTCCTCAAATGTAACCTACATGTACTGTGTCATAGGTGAGCTGGTGATGTACCATGTTATAGGTGAGCTGGTGATGTACCGTGTCATAGGTGAGTTGGTGATGTACCGTGTCATAGGTGAGATGGTGATGTACCGTGTCATAGGTGAGATGGTGATCTTTCATGTCGCCTGCAGATGTTTGTATCTGTATTATCAGAAACATACTGAATCCTTTTCTGTTGAAATATCATTTTAATAATAAACACATCATTATACTCAAAGAATGCTAAAAAACTCTTTAATCCAAACTTTAATTTTAGACAAATTATTGTCTCCACAACCAGACCAGTCAGTCACCTGACAGTAATATAATTCTCAATTTACTTCACTAAATCGACCAAATAACACTGCTGGCTGAGTAGTGCACTCACTGTTCTTTTTAATGGCCAATTCTATCTTTGGATCAGACACTTTTCAAATAAAGTAAAACCCCTTGATCAGACCATTACCCTTTGATAGGTTATCAACAACCATAAATATTACTTCACTTTGGAAATGGAACGTACTGACTAGGGCTATTTTTCACTGTATTCTGGTCTGAAAATAGTGCTCCAGAAAGTAAAAATGATCAACCTTTCATGGCACAGAGAGATGTTAATATTGATCATTGACTTGTAATTCAGTTATGATAATAAAGTTATGGACTCAGTTAATGACAAAGTTAATAGAACATCTAAATTACTACCAGTTTTCATGCTGAATAAACGTTGACATAATATTAATAAAGTTAAAGAGAATAATATTTATTTGTGTAATTTCCAGCATATGAGGAGACAGAAATAAATTGACATATTTGCACATGATAGTAGGGTGAATTCTTTGTGTTATGTTTATTCCATACCTCTCAACTGTCCACATTTTCACAGAATGTCCAGATTTTTGCTTCATATTTTTTGTGTGCTCTTTATAACATGTATGATTTTCTGACAAATCACTGAGGACTGAAGTCACTGAATAATGAAATACATTTAAGTTTCAGACTTCATATCCTTCATAAAAATGCATACTAACACAAATCCTTTTAATCTGGCAACTTTCTAAGTTTATAAGAGTAATATTTAAAATCTGGGGTCAGTATTAGAACATCAAAAGTTTAATGGTTTGAATCACTAAAGGTCGACCTTTAATGATCGAACCATTATAATTTCGAATGTTCAGGAAAAAATACATTTAAAAAAAAAAAGAAAATCTAAAGGGTGTAGGCAGGGGGGCAAGCCCACCTGCACCCCCCACACCCCCACTACTTAAATGTACCAACTGCACTACATTGAAATAAATGGAAATATCCCCTTATGGAGATTTCCATTTACCCGTTCGATGTTTTGCACTTTCGCTATTCTCGTGTCGACAATGTTGGATTCGACATTGTCGGCTTTCGAGAATATATTAGGTAACCTAAAATTTGACCCTATTTTTTGGCCTTTCACCCCCCCCTCATTATTATAGGCTTTGTCTAGATTTCCTGCACTAAGAGGTTGAGAAGTACGGTTTATTTCCTAGGTCAGGGGTCAATAAGGTATTTGATAGTAAACCACAATATAATAATCTGCTATAGAGAGAAGTAATGGGGCAACATTTTTTATAGTTGCATAATAATTAATTTAGTCTGGCACAGTATCATAAAAAATTATAAACTGGAATGCATTCTGTGTGAAATGTCTTCTGTTTATCTGTGTGGGGGGTTGCCCAGTACACTGGTTTGTCTGAAGAAGTCTGAATGTTGATGAAAGTGCTCAACCAATAAACTTTGTCACTGTTCAGTAATTTCTTTTAGTATAGAATGTTGTTCCACAACCTTGTTTGGTTATTGGTGTGTCATGCATTCAAAAGACATGTCATAGGTGAACTGGTCATCCTCCATGTTGACTGCAGATGGTTTTAGATGTAGATGCATTTCCTTTGGTACTGGACCCCCCCCTCTCTCTCTCTACACACACTTGTATAATGAGGTGTGTGACGGAGTATGACAAGGTACATTAATGACTAGTCTGTTGTTCTTGTAGTACATTGATGCTTGTTTACTTATGCTGCTGCATTGCTTTGGAATCAGCATCCAGTGAGTGCTGGACCTTCTTATCTGGTATGAGATTTTTTTTTTTACCTGATGTAGCATTTCAAGTAGGTGGTGTGTTTTGATCTACTTCGGTATGAATTTCTTACGTAATGTTTATGTCCAGTGTTGCCATAAGATGCAGTGTTTAATGGTCTGCAGGAGTGTGGTGAGACCTAAAATGGTCTGATTTAGAGATCATGATGACTAAAACAGAAACACTTTTCTATGTGCTGATTACACAGATTTTGTAACAGGAGAGTCATTTAAGCTCAAGAGTTAGCATCCTAGTTTTCAAATACTGGATATTAAATGAAATGTAGAACTTTCTTAACCAAGATTGTGGTCAAATTCTCAGTTGCTTCTGTAGATTAAAATTAAATGAGTTATTATTGTGTCTGCATATTAGGTAAATTAGGGAGCCAGGCTTGTCTTCAAAACACTAGTGAATATCACTCATTTATGTTATCACTAATGTATCACTGTCTTGCTTTTTCCCAGAAGGAAGAGTTGGCATTATGTTGGGGTTTACCATTTCCCCATTTTGGTGTGACCTTGAAGCTGGTACATATAAGTAGTGGGAGTATGGTGGTGCAGGGGGGCTTGCCTCCCAACAAGAATCCTTTTTTATTGTTGTGATGCTAATGCACTGGCCCAGTAATCAAGGAGCCTCAGTCCTCACCACTGGCAACAGTGGGAGATGTACACAATGGGAGGATGACAAGTATGCACACAGTAAAATACAATTTTCCTTAAGAGCACACAGAGAGTTAGTCTGGAGTTGGTTTCTTCTTCTTTCTCCAGATCCCCAGTAAGACTCCCAACTGGCACAGCTATAAGGTTGAGATCTCAGCTGAGTGGTCAAGCCAAAGCCTCCAGCACCCTCTCTGTCCAACCAGTGCTTTGTGTCCCTGCCTAAGTAGCTGACACACACACACACACACACACACACACACACACACACACACACACACACACACACACACACACACACACACACACCTGGGAAAGGCTGGCACAGGTTTACTAGCTATGCCCCCTTCTGCCCAGACTATAAGGTAGTTATCCCTGCCACCAACCACTCTTTATCAGCTACTGTAAGGCCCTTACAAAGGGTGTCCAGTCCTACTGTGTAATGTTACTATTATTCAAATGGTAGTTTTGACCAAGACTTGCAAGGCTATTTAGGAATGGCCTGTACAGTGTCACCAAATACATATGCAAGTACTTTAAGAGCTTAAATATGTCTCACATATATCAGCCACAAAGATAGGTTTAAATATATTTAATAATAAACAATAAAAGAACAAGACAATACTCAGAAAACAATCACAATTACTTCAGAATTCAAAATCATAGGAAATATTTTAAAACAACATTGCAGGACAATCTCAAATAAATACAGAAAACATCTAAACTAATCTTTACTGTATTCCTATCTATATCTAAAAGAGATACTATGCCCTGAATCTTACTTACAGCAAGTGCAGATGTGATGATAAATGGGTGTTTCCAGGTGAAAGACAAAATACAAAATGCACAGTCTCTCTCTGAGAGAGTTCTTAAATTAATATCAACCATTACTGCTGGGTTAGCTTGGATGACATCACTCTTTGTCACCTGACTTCAGTTTCCAGGCTAAACAGGAACTTAACCGAATTTAACACCTGTGTGTGAGAAATACATATCTCTCAGAACTGTACAGCTGCTAGGAAGTCATAAACCAGTTAAACACTTTACATGTTAAGCCTAGTAATTACTTCTCTCCAAGACAATAGAAAAAACTTCTAGCTGTAGACATCCTGTCTCCTTGCTGCATTGAAACTAAGTTTTATAGCACATTGTAAAGCACTTAACTTACAAAACTTCAAGAAAATAAGTTGAAATTAACGTTCTATGTTCCAGCAGGTTTTGCTGTAGTTACATTCCTGAAGCTCAGTAAATAACATACAGTTCTGTATAAATCATATCAATATTCACAAATGATATAAAATTATTTACAAAAATTCCAGATAGCTGGGCTGGCAGTGTCACAGTTGTCATATATATATATTTTTTTACTTCTGAATGCTGTTTGCACTTATGAGGTTTCATTTGAGTGAGGTCATCACACATAGGTCACTTACTTGTCAAGGAGCCAGCCAACTGATTTTCCAAATTTAGCAGACAATAGAATTTGTATACTTCTGCTTGTGACTGAAAGAATTCTAACATATTTGTAGAATTACAAGCATCTGATCTTTCACCCTATTTTAATGAGGTATATTACCTTACCTCACAGTGCTATGCTTGCTGACACTGAATGTGGATGCACGCACCTGCCTCCATATACTGGCCACCACTACGCATATTAGACCATACTTCATAGCAAAGCAAGTGGCTGGCACGATGCAGTAGCAGTGTACCACAACAGAGTCTCAGACCAGTGCTACAAGGGAAGTAAACACTTGTATAACAGTATGTGGGACATAATGGCAATTGTGATCAAGGCAGCATGCCTTCTGAAAATAAGAAACAAACTCCGATGTATGGGGGGTTTGTAAAGTGGATGTGGCACTGGAAATGACTGTGAAAGAGGAAGTTACCCACTCTCCTTGTTAGGACAAAGAAAGAATAGCTATAGTCCACATTTTCATGCTAATAAGTCATGGACCCTCTAAAAAATGACTGGAGTGACAGAAAGAGAGAACTGGATTCCCTTCTATAACTAGGTGCATTAGTTAGCGTTAACTGCAATAGTAAATATGCAAGACTAGTAAAGAGACAGCATGGCATATTATACAGTAAATGCTGCCAAATAATATACTATAATGCTGACAAAGTGAAAAAAGCAGTGATGACACTGACTTTACTGACATGACAGGGGCACATAGCATTTTTGTTTAGTACTAGTTTAGTTTTTGCCAGCCCAGATTTGTTTGTCTGTTATTCTCTGTGACCAAAACAAATATTAACATGCATGTGAAAAGCAACTGAAAATAAAAATTACTTAGATGTAAAACAGAGATAATCTGTAGAGAGACAGCTAAGTCGTAGTCTCCTTTTTTTCCTCCGGTCCTGCTGAATATGTGAGGTTACAAAAAACATTTACACTCACACTCCCACTTTTGTCAGCAGCTCCTAATCTGGGCTGCAGTAAATTCCATGCTCCATCTCTCTTCCAATACTCTGCTCTTCTTCTGTCTTCCAAAGCTAACAAGACACTGTGTGCATCTAAATCTGCGGAATATACACAGACCACACATGGCAGACTCTCCTTTAAATCATTCCTGGCCATCTTTTTCAAAATTATGGATGAAACGGTGGTCTTTTAAGCGAGGTACTGAGTCATTTTCTTTTCATGTATGTTTTAATCTGTGATTCGCATGTATGATTTTCATTATAGACATTAAGTAGCAAATTTTGCAAAGTAAACATTTTAATAGCTCTTGTACATGTTATTTTTGCTAAATGTAATCATTTTAGTAGCAACTCATGATCGACTTCTTATGCACATAAAGCATACTTGTCTTTCTTTCTGAACACCATCAGTCTTTTTGAGACTGAAACAAGCACATGCCCTACCATGCATTGCTTAGTTTAAGCTGTCCGCTGTAAAATAAACTATTCCATTTGCTGCATCTCTACACTGGACACATGCAATAAATATCAAATGTGTCAAGTCACAACTAAAGAAAAGTGTAACATCATTCTAATGGAAATCATGTCATGAATGACTACAAAAAAAGGGCGCTTCTTGAAACTCATATTGTTGATGAATGTGAAACGTACATTAAACTAAAGGGCCAATATAATGAAGGTCTTTCACAATTTAAAGTAAAAGAAACAGGGAAAAATGTGTTTTTGTTTATGTTCTATTCAGCTGTTCCAGTCAAACTTATGTCATAATGTAGAAGTGGTCCATTTGATTTATTTTGCCATTAAAAGGAATTATGCCAGAGATAACATTGTAGTTCAATGTTGCTGGAATAATCTTACGTCTTATTTGCACAGATCATAGGCCTTTAATCCAAGAAGAAAAAGAAAATGCCTCTCTCTTAAGTGAACTGCGAACATTACGGCATTTACGATAAACATTTGTGGCACTTTTATCTACATAACAAAATCTTGTATTGCACGAATCTCTTTAGACTTTGTTTATGGAAACACTATTTTCAAGCTTTGTCATGAAGGAGTAGATTTACAAAGTCACTAATTCTTTATAATATAAATAGCTATCAACAAACTGAGCATTTAAGGTAAATTGAATGAGCTGCATTTGGCAGATCTGTGGTTTACACTGTTTGTCTTACAACTTTTAATACAATGCTGTGTATCCCTGAGTAAGTCTCATAATCACACTAAAACCCCCAAATATTTATCTTATCATGGGTTTAGCACAGTTAATGCAGGATATACAAATAAATAAAATACAGTGCAAGTAAAAAATACTCTTAAATGATGATTAACAATAGCATGTCAGACTGTGACGGTTTTATTTCATATGACATTCTATGAGATATTAAGTTATTTTTTTGTCTTTAGTTGCATCATTATATTTTTATTCATTTTACTTAATTTCAGCATACAACTGTGCAAGTTTGGATAAGGTACTGCCATTTTATCTTTAATTCATATTCTGTGGTATACTATAATACAGATTTTCATTAGGAAGGAACAATAGGAACCCTATTTAAAAAGTGCATTATACACAATGAGTATATGCAGTCCACATTTTCTAAAGCTCTGTTTAGCAGGATCCTAGAATCATAAGACTTTCTCAAGACAATTCAATCTTGCAATCATATGCACTTTGCCAGTGCTCACCATCAGTGTACCCTCCCCTTCTCAAGAGGGCTAGACCAGTCTAACCCAGGGAAAATATTATGGGTTCCCATCCAGTCATCCATGTTCTGTTGGAAGTATAATGGACTATCACACTGTTTGGCTTCCAGGAAGATTCTGTTTCACAAGTGGGGGGGGGGGGGGCACAGTGTGACAAATCTGTCTGTCCTTTTACATTCCCTACAAATATACTTTATAATTTTATATCTGACTCAACCAGAAGACATATCTTACAAGGGCAATATACCTGACGCCACTTTCATTGAGAATAAGTTATTTTAAGTCAACTATTTTACAATAGTATAATATTGATGGGGCACCTCTGTTTTATACCATGCCTTTACTACAGTTCTTAGAAAAGTTCTCGGACAGCTTTCACCGGCATTCCTTAAGCTGCTTTACTTTCCAACTGTTTTAGTGCATGACCACTTTGTTCTTTAGAACAGTGCAGAGATTCATATCCTAAGATTCAAGCCCCTAGGGATAATTAGTTCTTCAGAAACTGTATATTTTGCATGCAGGCAAACATTATATTGTGTATAACCATATATGTGCTTGACTTATGGCACTCTTCACTGCATTTTAAAAACACTGCCTCATTGCAGTGTCAGATTCTATGATCTCATCTTTACTTGGACACTCCCCACATTTTACGAAACAGTAAAATGAATTCACACTGGCACACAGAGTGGTTTTAATCAAAGTCATCATCTGTGAAGTTTCATTATGTAGTTTGCTGACAGGATGATAACTGCAGGACACACAAATTTACAACATCTGCAACTAATTACTGTCGGGTGGGGGGCCATATATGATGTCACTGTTTTGGCATTGCTTCTCCAAAACAAATATCTTGGAAACAATGAGTAAAGTGCAACAGTCTGATACAACCTCCTCTGCAAAATAATAAATCAAGCAAAGGGATGAATGCAAGAGATATTAAGACTTTAAAGGACTTCAGCACAAACCTGATGTTCTGATATAAAACTTTAGATACAGCACATGCAAGACTTCACGTCACATAAATTATCTGTTAGTGCACATTCTGTGACTTTACGTTACTTGAGAAAGAAGCATTAGAATGGCAGTGTTATAAATCTTATGTACAGTATATATGTGTGTGTGTGTGTGTGTGTGTGTGTGTGTGTGTATATATATATATATATATATATATATATATTACTGTTATGCAGAGAAATTTCTTAATTTGAGTCACAAAGTTAGATTCTTGGAAGTAGCACTGTATTTTAACATAATCAGCTGCTATGCAATATTGAGGATGCACATCTCATATAATTACAAGACACTTTCTTTAAAATCAGAAAACTTTGCAAACAAACTTGTAGCATTGCTAGAGAAGGAAGGCAAATGTCCACAGACTTATGAGGTTGCCAGTTCTTATTTAGCACTTGTCTTTATTTCATCTCTGGCATAAGAAATGTGACCTTAGTTGTCATTTGGTAAACGCTTTGAACAGTGAAATGTACCATTAGCTGTGAAAGTTAGTAGCTGGGATTCATAGAGAAACTGCAACGTATGCACATGCCATTGCAATGAAACTGAGTATATGCAGCTAGGCAGCAATTCATAGAACCGTGTAGCACTCTGGGGCAATAGTTTAAAAGGCTAGAGGAAAAGCTAAGTAAATGACACTATAATGACATTTCAAATGAAGCAGAGCAGTGACTATAGTCTAATAAGTGCAAAATGACTTGCAAATGAGGAGAAGTGAAAGGCTATTTGTAGTTGTCAGATGCAAAGCCATCTAGGCTTTTGCTTTTGAACATAAAATCATAAAGCCTATTGGAATTTGTAGAGCTGCAAGCAATATGCTTGGAGAAGCTGTGGCTGTTGTACTGTTGCTGCATCTTATCAACACTGATGACATTGTTCTAGTACTACAACATGGCGGCAAACAAACTTGTTCCTAACAAATGGCCACATGTATATGAGTACAGCTGTTTCCTTAACACAACAGGTAATAGAGCCACTACATGCATGTTTTTCTAATGCCAACCACCTGCTAGAAGTGCTGGGAACTGTGGAGGGCATCCATGTGGCATTAAAGGTCCCACTCAAAGAATGTTCCATCAACAGGAAGGTCTGCAATTCCATCAAGTGCCAGGTAGTGAGTAGCATGTAGGGGCACTAAACAATGCATCTGTGTATTACCCTTACAGTGCGCATGGTTCCCATGTATGACACATTAGTCATCACTATATATGTCTCCTGCACATTGACAGCCATTTAAGGTCACTAATAGGTCAGTATAAGGAGACTGGCTCACCCACATATCTAAAGTCACAGGCAGTATGTACATATTTCACCTCCCATGTCTCTACCTCCCCATGTGTCTCTGAAGTGTTGCAGGAAATGTAGGATATCCCCTCGGGTACATCTTGAAGTTGCAAATGTGAAGCCCCAAAACCATGGACAGATATCAATAGTACTACCCATGACTAAGCCAGAAATGTGGTAGTGGACATATCCGATCTGCTGAAATCCCAGTTCCAGTGCCTACACATGTCCGGGGAACACTGCAGTATGTCTTTGACATAGTCTGCTAGCTGTTCACAGTATGCTTCATGCTACACCTGAGAATAGGTTGTCCAGCCATCATAACTGGGCCTGGCTGTATACACAACAGGAGGATTTGTCACAACTCTCATCAAATCTGCAAGTAAAGACACATAGTGACAGCAAAAAGTGGCCATAACAAACATCCCCGGCTGTTGGTGTGCACAATATGGCAATGCAGATGACACAACCATGTTTATTTCATCTATGTGGGGCCTGATATGTATATAGTAATAGTGTGGTGTCTCACAGAACCATATGATTCATGAGGTGTTCTGTACAGGCTATGCCAGGCAGTGCATTGTAAATCACACTGTGCATCAAAGGTCTCTACTTGCAGTGCAAGAAAGAGGACTTTGTGAGTCACAACTACCATCACTTGACAGGTGCCCAGAAACAGATGGACTTTCCACACATCTAGGAGATGTGGGGCTATTGGTTAATGGAGGCAAAGATGTTCATCAGGAGAGAGGAAGTAATCAGTGTCATAGATGATTTCCTCTGCTGACCGAGTAAGGGACGCCCAAGTACCAGAGCACTGATTTTTTTTTTGTGTTGCCCTTCAGCTGAGGTGTACCTATCAGATGTCCAGATTTACACACAATTTCCATATTTTTGCCTCATATTTTTGTACTGTTCCACAAAAAAGGAAGGAATGAAGTCACTAAATAATAACATATATTTGAGTTTCAGACTTCATATTCCTCAGAAAATGCATGCCAACACAAATCCTTTAATTCTAGTAACTCAGTACATTTATAACAGCAATATTTAAAATACATCCCTATTTTAGACTTTAGACAGGAATATCATGGAGAATCAGATGATACGTATTTCAAGATTATGTACTAGAAACAGAGACTTTGAGATGGAAAAAGACAAACTGCAATATCACCTTCAAGAGAGATGATACACTAAAAAGGATACCATCATAAAATCTGACAGATTTGGTGGTACAGTATGAGGGAAGGCAAAGGACGTCCATATTTTTTCAAAGAAAAGTACAAACAAGGAACAAAAGGAACAAACCAAGAAAGGTCTTAATCAGAAAACACTTAGCTGCATGCTTACTTGTAGTACAGATTTGGCACAGGTGTGCAATATTATAAAAAAAAGTTTTGACCAATACTGACAGAGGATGAGAAATTGAAAAACATAGCTGAAGACACACCAAGGATTGTCTTTTAAAAACAAAAATAATATCAAGAGGGTGCCATCTTTTTGGTTTTCCTAAGAAACAACACATCATGAAAAAAGGACCTTTCAGATGTGGAAAATGCAAAGCCTGTCCTTTCATTGATACTACTAATTCCTTTCGACATCCTATTACAGGAATAGAGTATTGTTTTAAACACAGTTCCACTTGTAACACTAAACATCTAGTTTATCTAGCAACTTGTTTAAAGTGTCCGACCTACTATGTTGGAAAAACTGATCAGCAATTTAAGGATAGACTCTTATGTCATGTGTGAGACGTACACCATAAAGATAAGAAAAATGCTTTGGCTAATCATGTTTTATTACATCCACTACATTCTTTTAAATTTAAAGCCATTGAATGTGTTTATGAGGAAAATAGAGGTAGGGATCTCCTGAATCATACTGAAACAAGTGAAGTCAATTTGATTATAAATCTTAGAGCAGATCTCCATCCTGGCCTGAATGCGATAGTTCCGCTTAAACCATTCTGAAAGGGAGATGCCTCTCTTGTTTGTTGAAAAAGGAGGCTTGTCATTCATTCTATTATTTGATTAGCTGAAACTTGATTGGCTGGAAAGAAGGCATTAGCCTGAATGAATGATACTGATTGGTAGATTTTACTTTTATTCATGAAAATGAGAGCCTTACTGATAACGTTCTGATGAAAGCTACAGCAGAAAGTGCTTATCATGGATTTAAAGAGGCTCTTTACATTTCAAAGATTATGTTTACAAGTTTATTTAAGTTATTTTAACTGTGATTTATCAGTGGATTTCTGTGGTGGTGTGCTCCGGATTTCTTTTTTGTGCTATTTTAGACTTTGTCCAGATTCCTTGCTACAAGTTGGATAGGCATTTCAGGAGCATCAGGCAGCAGATTGTGGACCTGGGAGCTGGGGTGGAGGTGGGATGTATCTGGTAACATGGTGGAGGAGCAGACCTTTTTATTTTTCCTCTTCAAATGAAGAAATGAGGAGGCAGAGCACCAGTATGGGAATTAGTCCGAGGTACAACAAGCCAGCGATGCCTCTAGCCTATGTAATACATGAGCAGCACTCATTGCATGCTCCCTACTTTAGTTTGAGTGGAGCCACTGTATAAAATATGTAGTATAACTACTAACCTGTCTTGTCTCCATGTGAAATACATAGCATCCGGCCACTACCAGGACCCATATCTGTTCCTCTTGTATGATACATGTTCCTTCACTGTGTCCATCTAGGAATGCAAAGGATGACCCATCATCAGTAAGGGCTGCAGTTAGATTTTCTCCCCCTCCATCTGCAGTCCATTCTGCCACTATACTCCATATCTTCTGTTATGTCCACCTTATTCATACCATAGGTGTTTACTAGGCTAATGACCACTAGGGGCCTTTTTAAGCCTAGCCATGCATTCCAAATCTCTGACAGGTTCTGGTACCCTTGATAAGTGTAAGCAAGGGTTTGGGAAATGAAACATTTACAAGCAGGTGCCTGGAGATGAACCATTTACAGGCTGCCTGTGCACATTAGAGACATAGGCGCCAAACCAGGGATGAGTTTGTTGTTTTCCATCGAATTGTCCAAATTACATTTGAACTGGGTTAAGGAGAAACTCTGATTCGCATGAATGGGGTAGCCTGTTCCAGAGATAGGATACATACATACTTACATACCTGTCTCTCCAACAGGTCCTTATATGACAGGCAAGGTTTAACTCTTTAGAATGTGCAATTCTGGTGCGGTTTATTTTGTGGTTATACAGGAGGTCCACCACGGTGGGGTCTGACAATACCTTGTATATACCAGGCATAGATTCCCCCTCAAAAGCCTGTAGGAGACAGAATATAGGAATAGGGATTTGAATTGATCTGCATGGGACATGTTACTTATGCCCTGTACTCTTTTAGTGAGGAACCTCTGTGAACATTCCAATTGTTGGATGTGTATAGTTAGATACATACCAAATGGGGGATTGTACTCAATGATAGATCTGATGAATGCTGAATATAGTGAAATGATAACTTCCTTGCACCTAGATGTCATAACTTTCTTTATAAGTTGCACAACTTAGAATGGATTCCTCCCTACTGTAGACATGTGATGGTCAAATGCTAGATTACTGTCTATGTGTGTCACTAAGTCCCTAACTACTAGGTCTACTGTTAGGGGTGTATTGTCAACATGAAAGTTGCCAGGGGAGATGACTTCCAGAAAGATGCTACTATGCATTTCTTGGCATTTAGGTTTAGACTATTTCTCTGACAAACGTTACTTGTCTGTGTCAGCCCTTCCTGGAGAACAATAGTACTGATAATGCATTCTGTGACTGCTTCTAATTTGCAATCATCTGCAAATTTAGTCAGCCAGAGGCTGCTGACATTGACCTTGACTTCAGAGAAATAAAGGACAAAAGGGAGCAGTCCCAGGACTGATCCCTGAGGGACTCCACCTGTGACTGGCCTCTTTGTAGAAGCAGAATTCCCAATTCTAAATTTCTAGGTCCTGACTGTGAGCCAGCTGGTTATCTACAGAGTGACATAAGGGTTTATACCTAACTTCTTAAGTTTATCAACAATGCCGAAGTGGGATATTGTGTCAAATGCCTTGACCATGTGAACCATTTTGACCTCATGAAAAAAGTCCACCACATTGGCTAGGTATGACCTGTCCTTGATGAAACCAAATTGGGTTGGGTCCAGTATCTGGAGGTTTTCTATGTCATTATTGATCGTTTCCATGATAATTCTTTCCATGGCTTTGCATATGAGACTAGTGAGACTTATGGATTTCTAGTTTCCAGGGTTTTTAGGTGGCCCACTTTATGCAGAGAGATGATTGTTGGTGTTCTCCATTCTTGAGGCATGAAACCTGTTTGTAGTCTATGATTAAATAGCAATTCCAGATGGCCTGATAGGCAGTATTTCATGCTATTTAGAAGGCATCCTGGGATATTACCTGGGTTCATCAATGCAGTGTTCTTGGCTTTAGAGAAAGCATTGTGAACTTGTTCCTTAGTGATGGTAGGGGGGATTGTATTTGATGGTATTTCCTGGGAGGAGGTTGAGGGGCAGAGAAGGATAAAGTTAGATCTGTATTCTAACACTGTTGTGTTGTGCAGTTCCTCCCACTCATAGCATTGAAATCCTGGAACACTTTCTCACACTCATGATCCTAGAGGCTGGTGGACACCTCCATTGCTAATCAGGCATCGTCTATGGGTCCGGAGTGTCTGTAGCAGGACTTTATTCTTTGTAGATCTGAATTTGTATAACCTCAGCCATCTGCTGCCTCTTGAGGATGTGTACTCCTAGGAAAAGAGGAGACCATATAAGTAGGCCTAATTATATGGTCTCCTCTCTTCCTAAGGCAATAGGCAGGTGATGTGTGAGTAGAGTGCAGTAACACCGATGCAAATGTAGGTATCATCATCATCAATCACCTTTTTCGCATTTTATACATGGCGTCAGGGTGCTGTGTCAACTATCACTATTTTTCTCTCTTTATTCAATGCCACACTCCTGCCTTCTTCAACACTCATGTCTGACTGTTGCAGGTCTTCTTTCTTGCAATCCAGCCACCTTTTTGAAGGACACCTCTGTTGCTTCTTTCCCTCTTCCTGTCTCTCCCAAATCTTCTTCACCAGATTGTCTTCTGTTTTTCAGTACATTTGCCTGAACCACTGTAACCTGTTCTCTTTGACCTTTCCTGCAATTAGAGCTACTTTGGCGTCTTCTCTTATATCATCATTTCTTTGTCTGTCTCACAGTATGCATCCTACCACGTGTCAGGCACTTCATCTCCATTAACTCTAGCTTCCTCAGCTGCTCTGCCTTTAATGCCCAGTTTACCATACAGTAGTACTGGCTGCACCACTCTTTTGTATACCTTACTTTTCAATTTTGTTGGCATTCTTCTGTTATACTCTACCACTGGCACTCTGTGCCAGGTGGCTGCAACCCCTCTGATTCTAGCTCTGACCTCCTCATTCAGACTTCCCTTCTCCTGAACCTCCCCTCCCAGATACTTGAAGCTGTTAACCTTTCTACTATTTTTCCTTCAATCTCAATTTTCAGCTTTTTCTGATTGCCCCCATTTGATGCCATTTCAAATGTCTTATCTGTACTCTGTTTCATCCCATGTCTTCAGTTTTGCATTCCATTCCATATCATTTGTTGAAATTCTTGCTCAGAGTCTGCCTGTAATGCCACATCATCTGCATACAGCAACTTTGTTGATCTGTCCCCTAACCTGCTTTGCTAATGTATTTCATTACCAGTATGAACAGCAGTGGGCTTAGAGCTGAACCCTGATGCACACCCACTCCCACTAGGAACCTCTCTATGAGATCAAAGACTGTTTGCACTTGAGTCATTGGGCCCTTGTACATAGCCTGCACAAATTGTGCCATTGTTTCTGGGACTTCAAATCACCGCACGACTGCCCAAATCAGCTTTCTTAGGATCATGTCATATGCTTTCTCCAAGTCTAGGAATACCCGCTTGGACTCTTTCCTCATCTGTACCTCATACCTCTCAACTTCTTAGTGCAAGAAATCTGGAAAATTCAGAAATAATGGAGGTGGGGGGTGGTAAAGGCCCAAAAATTGGGACATATTTTAATTACTGACTTTATAGACTTAGAAAGTCGCTGTAATGACAGTATTTATGTTGGCATGCATTTTATGAAAAACATGAAGCCTGAGACTCAAATTTCTGTCATTATTTAATGATTTCAATCTTTTGTGATTTGCCAGAAAACCACAAATTTTATGAAGAACAGAAAAATATGAGGCAAAAATATGGACATTCTGTGAAAATCTGGACAGCTGAGAGGGTCTTTTTAAGTATCCTGATCTGAATTTGAACTGTTCATCCCCCATCTTACTTTTTACTACTGTACATATTAATTTACCAGTCACCCTCTCCAAAACGTTTATGCATTGTGATAGGATTTCAATACCTCTATACTGCTTACAGTTGTGAATGTCCACTTTGTTTGTGTACACTGGCACTAGTATACTTATTTTCCAGTCAACTGGAATATTCATTTCTCTCTATACTGCTATGAGTACTCTCAGGAGTCATTTCTCTTGTGTCTCACACAGCATCTTTATCATATCTGCTGTGACCTCATCTGAGCCTGCTGCTTTCCTTGACTTCATTTTTCTTTGTGCTGTTCTTACTTCTTGTGGTGAGCTCGTCCTCTTTATTCATCATAGGTTGTGTATTGGGCAGTACAGCTTCTGTGTGAATTTCTTCATTTTGAAGCTCCTGGAAGTACTCCTTCCATCTGACTTTGATGTCCTGTGGCTGGTAAGCAGATTGTTGCTTGCAACCCTTATGAAGGGTTTCTGACTGTCTTCTGTATCTTTCTGTCTTTGCCTTGAAACCTAATATAGTTTTTCGTGCCTCCTACTGAATTACCTTTCAGAAGCTGGTAGAGTGCCTTTGATACTTTATTTGCCATTGCAACTCCTTTCTTACCCTCTTTACCAGGATTCAATCATATTGATTTTGATTCAGTGTTTAATACTCAGAAATACATATTTCTTTCAGTACTGTATAAGCATAATATTAACCTGTAATGTTGCTTTCTGATGTATGTGAGCCTAAGAAAAGATATCGTAAATAGATCTGAGTCTTGATATAATGTATAAATGATCCTAACTATCCCACAATTATACAACCTTGCAGTTAAATACTGTGTTCAAACCCCATAAAGGGACATAACCTTGTGCACATCATTGCATGATTACACATATAAATTCCTTAATAAAATCATTAGCATTAAGAACTTCTGTATAAAATAAAACAAAAAGAATTGCATCAAGCTGTAAACTTTAGATTGCCATTCAGAAAAACTAATATCCCTCACCGTTTAAACAACCAAATAATTCCATGACTGTAAGTGTGACAATGTGTGAGGAACATCTCATGTCTAATCATGGGTATACAAATCCTGAAAATACCTTTTAAAGAAAATCATACAGTAAATATTTAGTTTGTCATTGAACTGTATCAGTTAACATCAAGATATAATGCAAATATGCATTACCAATAAAACAGTTGTCATTATTCTCTGTGCTTGAGAATTAAAAAATCCAAAATATTACCTTTATGCTCTTAACAATGCCTCACAGTTCTGTTATTGTTGCCTTTTCTTACATATGAAAACAATTTACCTCACATGTAATGGCAGTGTTGACAGTAAAATTGCATATCATTACTGCCCCCATTTTTATTTTTGCATTAAAGAAAAATAATGTATAACAGCTTGAAAGTCTACATAGCAGGCAAATTAATGTAGAAGGAATCAAACTCTATACTATAAAACAGTTTTGCTATCAACTGACTGCAAGCTGTTTTCCATTTAAAACGTAAAATCTAAAATGTATAAGCCTTTTTTCCTAGAATCCTAAATTTGCAACTGCGAAAAATCATTGGTGAAATATTCAGTTTTTTTTGTTTCACCAGAAGCACATCTGGAAACCATTAATCTATCAGATTAGAATTTGTAACCCACCTGGCAAGTAGCCACTATAATAAACCATCCAGAGCTATTTATTGTCTAAATGTTCTTGTAAACTTTATGAAGACCTGTGAAATTAAATTTCTGTTAATTTATCACATATATTCTTCCCAAACCAAAAATAAGAAAGAACATACATATATAATTCAGGGTTTCTTCATATGCAAACACATTGTAGATGATTCTCCCTTTTTTCTGGCTTGGAATGTCACTGAAGAATAAAAAGAGTTTTCTTGTGTATGAAAGCTCTGCACTTTAAGAGGAAAACAGTCACTATTTATAGCAGTAACACAGATGACCATGCACAGTACAAATGCAGTGAAGTCTTTCCAGAAATTAAAATCATGTGGCATACTTCTCCTGGTGTTTGATTTCATCTTATATTGTTGTAGAAAACAGAATATCTTGGTTTTAACATATTTTTGAAATGCTGAAAGCATGGTAAATAATTTGATCTTTATTTATGGCACATCTTATTCTTATCTGTCTTCCCTGGTCAGCTTCAAACAGCAGATATAGGTACTCCTGTTTTAATACTTTAACTATGCATATGCTTGCAAAAAAAAAAAAAAAAAAATCAGCTACTGCAGTTCTGTCTTTATTGGTTGCACTGCAAAAAGATTAGACAGCAGTAGTTAATAGTTTCCTGCCATTTTAACATAACAGTTTATGGCAAAACAACATGCTTTTACATTTATTGTAGATTAGTCTGTGGAACAAGCCAGTTAAAAATACTTTGAGTGCTGGCAATTTACATTTTTCAGAGTATCCATGGATTTTTTTTCTGTTAGAAACTCTTGAAATTCACATAGCAAGATTATTCACAGAATCATACAAAGTCATCAGTGCTTTCTAAGCCTGAAAAGCATTAATGTATTGCCTTTATGCTCAAGAGAGTCTCCCTTTAAAAACTTTTTTGAGTTAACTTCTGAAACATGATTCATTGCATGTATATTAAAAGATAAAATGTGCTTACAGTGTGTGTCATCCAAAGCAATGATGAATATGAAGTGGCACCTATTCTCCAGTCTCTTCCCATGAAAAATATTTGGTTGCAAGCTAAGGTCAGCTGCCCAGTAACCTTTTAACTTGTCAGTTTGTTAACCCTGCTGACTTATAGGTGAATTCTTACGGGACCTGTTCCTAACTGGAGAAGTGAATGATTTTATAACAATCTGATTTTTGGTCTTGCCCCACTTGCAATAACTCTTCTTCCCCATTTGGCCATGCTGGCTTGGAAATGTGCATCTGGATGACATTGTTTTCTAGATTCTTTTACTTTTTAAACCCAAATACTTGCGGGGTGAAAAGATCTGACTGTAGATCTTTTGGCATAAAATCCTTGGAAACTGTCTTGTTGTAGGAAACTGGTTTATTTTACTTAGTGGGAGAGCAGCACCTTGAGAATCACAAAAGTGGATCTAAATATGATAGACTAAATAGATAGCTTATATACTCATAGCAAATACAACATCAACAGTTCTTCAGGTCAGATGGCTGTTTTGGAATATTCTCCAGTTACAACTTACACTTCTTAGCCAACAGTTACATCGAGTAATAAACTCTCCTTTTGTCAACTAAATGACAGCTACTGTTCTGGAAGGTTTATCGTCATATAACAATTACTTCTTATATTCCCATATCCAGTAAATTTTCTTACACCCGATAATACTCAGTTCACGTAGAACATACTCTAAATCAAGGCCATAGCATAGTGGTGTCTATGTATCTGTTTCTACAATATTTCTAATTGTGCTCCAAGTCATGGAATGTTTGACAGTATCTTTTGTTCTCACTGCAGCTTAACAAATAATGTACAGCTATGCTTCCTTATCTACCATGATGTCTGAAATAATTTCACTGAACACAGTTATATTTTCTGTCTTAGTTTGCATAAAAGCAATGTCTGAAATAATTCTGCTTGAATAAATCCATCCTGATTCTTGTGCTTTAGCATCCTACTTAAGAAGAAGTACTAACTAGGACATAAGCTATAAAGACTTAATTTGTACATGCAACAAAAATCATGTTAAGAAAATACAATCTACACCAAAAAAAAAAGATAGAGCTAGAACACAATCTAAAAATGGGCCAAGTTTTTATAGCTCTGTTTGGAAATTAACAAATAAGACTTGTACATATAATAATGATTAGTATGTGTGTTTGCCAGGTTTCATCATGCAGTGGCCAGCAAGAAAGCAAGTAGCTCTGCTAATTGACAAATATATAACTCTACGAATAGTACTTTCTTTAATCTAATTCTATCCTTTGTTGCTTTGCTCTGTGGCAATTCTGGCTGCTGTAAATGTAGCTATCATAATTATTTTTTAATTGTTTGTATTTTCAACTCTGTGTTATCATATACATGTGCTGCCTTTCTTACATTATGTTTTGAGTTGTGCCTGAAAACAGTCTTTGGACTAGTGTACCTACCCAATTAATACATGTAAAAGTTAATAAATACATGGCTAATTTATTCATTTTCCATTGATCCAGTTCAGGGTCACAGGAAACCAGAGTCTTTTGCAACACTCAGTGGGTACAAAGCAGAGAAACCAATTCCAAACAGGATGCCAGTCTACTGTCACTTGCACACACCTTCACTTACACATGGCATGAACACCAACAAAGAATTTGGGGGATCTTCAAATCACCTACACAAGTCTTTGGGATATGGGAAGAAACTACATCCTAGATAAAATACTACGCAGACAGGATATGCATACTTACGGGCACCTCAGCTGAGCACCAAGCTCAGAAACAAAGCACTGTGAGTGCACAACACTAGCCTCAGCACCACCATATTAACTATACTGTAATAGTCATATCATTACCAAACACGTGGTCTCTACATGTAGTATGCACTTGTGCAAGTGGCATCTGCTTTCTAAAACTACTGTCCATACAGTTATCAATAATACTTATGACACCACTTGTAATAAATTGCAACACTGTGTACAATGAGAATATTCTGTGTTCCAGAGGAAGAAATATAATTTGTTTCTCATTATTTATAACATTTTGATAAAATTACTTATAGAGAGGAATATTATAGTGCATAATCTGCAGTAAATATATACTGCATAAGATACAAATACATTCCAAATTATATTCTAGTCTACAGCAATTGTGCATTGTAAATGCACTGCTAATGGACAGAGACAGCTCCCAAATGCTTTGTCCCATTCATGAACCCCCTTAAATTATCTGTGGTATAATCCCAGTTATTCTCATCAGGGGTAATAGATAATTATTGACCCTGGGATGGGTAAGGCCATTCTATAACCAATGGGATAGGGTATTTCAAGTACATAAAGGGAAATTGGCTAGGTTTAAAATGGTCTTCCAGAGTAGTTAGTCTAGTACTTCCCTATGAACCTATAAATGATCGAATGTAATCTACATTATATTTAGTTATTTATCTGAAATGTCTTGAGAGAAACATAATTTAAGTACACCATTTTCTAAGCAGTCATTCAGGGATCCATAAATGACAGTAAATTCAGATATCAATACACAATACAGACAGGAGAATTACTTATTCAGAAAAAAGTACCATGACTCGTGTGCATTATCAAAGACCAAGTGTTAAATTAAAGATTTCAGAAGAATAAACTGATGCACACCAGCAGGATGTCTGTAAAATACAAAATAGGCTTTGTAGACCTGAGTCCGAGGTGCCTATAAGTCTGCATATCCTGTCTGTGTAGGATTTTATCAAGGTTATAGTTTCTTCCCATGTCCCAAAGACTTGTGTAGGTGATTTGAAGATCCTGGTTCTCAAGTTATCTATCTGACAGATCTCAAGTTGTAAAATGGAGGAAAGGCACCCCAAACTTCCTTCCCACTCCCACTGGAGTTCCCCAAGGATCCATTCTTGGCCCAATGCTGTTTAACATCTTTGTCAATAATTTCCACTCTGCCATCCCAAATACTAAAATTGTACAATACGCAGACGACTCCACTTTAATCTGCTGTGCTAATAACCTCCCAGAACGTCAATCATACACTCAAACTACCTTCTCCACCACTGAAAACTGGATGCTCCAAAACCATCTATCTCTAAATGCTAACAAATCCAAAATACTACTTTTCCCTCCCTCAAAATCCTCCCCTCTTGATAAAAATTCTTTCCAAATTAGAAGTCATAACAATTCTACCATGGAAATTGTCCCTTACACTAAACTACTCTGGGTTACCATTGATGAACACCTAAAATTTGAAACCCATATTCAACTAAACATCAAGAAAACACATCAAAAACTTGGGCCTGCTATACAGAAACATCCACTATATCTCTCCTTCTACTAGACAAACCCTCGCCATTACCTACCTTCTCCCCTGTCTATTGTATGGTGCCTCTCTACTAACTAACTTATCTGCCTCCATCTCTTCCAAAATGGAAAGTTGTTATAATAAAATCTCAAAATTTGCCATAAAAGCCAAATACTCCTCCCACCTTTGCTATGCCCTCCATTTACTTAACTGGCTAGAACTTCCCAACCATCTCGACTACCTCCAACTTACTACTGCCCATAGTCTATTTAACCCTACTAAATGTCCTGCACTATCTAACATCCTACAACCATACACCCCTAACAGGCCACTTAGATCTGCACACCTAAACCTTATCACTGTCTACAAACCAAACCGCCCAGCAGGACAGCACCTTCTGTCCTTCTCCTTAGCCAAAAAATGGATTTTCTCCCTCCTTCACTACGAACCATAGAAAACTTTGACAACTTCAAAACCCATCTCCATTCCTACTTTTTCTCTAATTGGAAGTGCAATTGCACTTTCCCCACCTAGCCTTCGTCTCTCTCTACTCTAAATTTTATTTCCATACCACTCCTATTTCCTAACTACTTAGTTCTCCTGGAAATTACTCATTCTTCAGTGTTATCTTGTGTACATAATGTAAATATTGTAAATAGTTTGCTTTCCCTTTTCTCCCCTCCCTATCATTTGTACTTGTTCTGCCAAAACTGCCATAACAAGACTCATATTCTATGTAACCATTGTAAAATTCATGTCAACATATGACTCAAATGCTATGTAACCAAGGTACCACATCATGTCACTGACTTATAATGTATCTGTATCTTTAATATTAATTTTAATTTGTTGTATCTTAATGTATCTGCATCTTTGAATCTTAACTTTAATCTGCTAAATTTCAATGTTTACTATGTAATGTGCAGCTTTTCTCCCTGGGCCTCCACTGAAAACGGTCTCCTGAGCCCAGTGGACCTCCCATCATCAAACTGAAATAAATAAATAATAAATAAATAATGTCTGTGATATGATGCCATGCAAAATGAAAATAATACCTTGGAAGGAAATGTATATCAGTCAACAAAAGCAGCACACAGGAGCTGGTAGAACAGTTTGCACTTGGATGATAAGTGCCTGACCTGGTCAGCTAATGGTTTTGCACTCTAAGCACCACCCCCAACCAAACAAATAATGAGTGCATTAGTAAGCCAGACTTTTCTGGTCTGGCAGTAGCATTTATGGACACTTTTATCATAGGTGTAGTTCATAACTCTGCCTTTCCAATTTTTGAAATTGGTAAATATTGAGAAATACTGATATAATTGTCAAGAATGCTTTGCTTCCAACTTGCCTAACTTTTAAATTAATTACTTTATTTAAATTTGGCTTTGTGACTCGCTTAATGGCCGTGAATGCCCATCATCATTTTACCACATAGCTCATGTAGGTGTCCAGAATGAACCATTTTTTAAACTTTATGCCTCTCTTACGTCAGAGTGAGACAATGCATACTTCATCTTTATGGTAATGCTTCCTAGCTGTCACTCAGATTTGTGACATTGGGAAGAAGTATTTCATGCGGCTGTACACAGGTGCTGATCAGGCTCTTTGCTCAGTGTTATTATATTGCTTACTGATGTGCATTGCTGCTGAAACAGTGCATGATGGGAGAGTGAAACCATCATATTTCTGGGAGGAGGGGGTGCAAAGGTAATACCTTCTTTAACTAGTAAGTTGATTTTAAAAACTGAACAGCCATGTGTCTATTTCATTATTAAAAATAGCACAATATTTCCATTGACAGCAAATCTACCAACGTCCATTTGCAGCACCTTGGACAAGTGATGGAGGTAGATGACTAGTAAGCAGCCTTTGCCGGGATAATTATGTAAACAGTCCCAACAGTATTCAGTGCACAGCACAAAAGTCTGTATGAGTTGACCATCCTTTTGCATCTTTATTTTTAAATTGCTATTTCTTTCATTTCCCATTTTACTCCTGTTCTTTCATTCCACTTTTTTGCTTCTCTATTACCTTCCAAATTCAAGCCCCAGTGAAGTCTTCCATTCTACCAGAAGTCTGCACTAGCTAATTTCTGTGAAACTGCATCTGGTTTGATAGGCAGTCTGTTTAAACATCTCTGTGTCTAGCTGTTGTAAATTCACACAGTACAATGAGCCGAAGGTGCCCCTTAGTCAAGATGAGACACTAGGGCTGAGGTGCACAAAGTAAAGTACATTAGAAACTTGACTGATAATTATTAAAAAAAAACTTATAACCTTATTAGAGATGCACAGCTATTTTTTTAATCTGTTTGCTCATTTTTTTTAATTGTAAGTGGTGCTGGAATTTAACTCTTTAACCCTCACACACTTAATCCTTTTCATTTTCTCTCTAGCAGGGATGGGGAAGATGGGGAAGGAAAGTAAAAGATTCTAGGGGAGTGGTACACACACATCAACCAGGGAAGGAATCACAAAACAGATGAACTGAATAATGGTGACAAACAAGCATGTGCTTGACTCAGATGGCTTGGAAAGAAGGAAGATTAACCTACCAACACAGGATAAACAGTGGTTGAGGAGGATGGGCCAACAAATTAGGATGGGATACAACACAGGAAGGGATTACAGGCACCAACAATTCATGCATGCATATACCAACCTAGGCTACTGTTATGTCTTGTCATGGTGTGCCTTGTGTATGCACACAATATCAGCCAAAGTCCTGTAACCATAGAGACATGGTGCTTAGTAAAGTAGCCAGTCATATGGGTCATGCATATATGATGGATACAGATACAAATCAATATCTACAGTACTCATCATTGCAAATGCAGGGGGGAGGCAGAGGGGACTGCAGCTGAAAATGTCCAAGCAGTTCTAAGGAAATGCAAATGGAGTCATGCTACACTGTGTACTTCCATGTAAGATGTACATTGTATGGATGTTCTAAGTACATTGCAATACTAACTGCATACAATCTCCAGGCTCCCTATGCATGCACACCATGCCATACACGACAGTCATGTAGTAACAGTTATCTGATGCACATTACACAGGCATCCAGGTTCATTACTTCCAATGACAGATGCACACATATAGTCACACTCACACAAATATGTAAATATGCTACTTTGCTGTAATGGACACATCAGACATTCAAACACTGGACAGTGAAAATGGCAGGAATGGTGCTCCAGCAAACAGAGAACAGAAATAGAAGGGTGTAGCCATCGCACAGTGGTATGGTTAAGATATGTACATGCTGGAGGTACAACAGAAGCATTTGCTGTATCACAGTAAGCTATACACATGGAAACTGCTAACATGTTCACCTGGGCAGGATGTTTAATGGCAGTACATCTTACATTTATAAATTGGAGGGGTAAAAATCTTCAGTGTGTTTCTCCTCTTCCTCAGGCCAGCAGCCACTGACTAAATGAAAGCCTTCTACACAGTTCCTGGTTATTGGCCATACCATGAATAGGGGCCACATGTTCCTTCACAGCAACCACTTTCAGCAGACTCCTACCATGCTGGGGAGACAACTTGTTTACTCACTCACTTGTGTTCTGCCTTTGGACCCTCACTCCTTGGCTGCACTATCTCTGCTGACAGTTCTGTAACAAATGATAAAGACAAATATCAGGGCTAACTCACATCACATAAAACAGCCGGACTGAAAAAGTAACATGCAACATACCATTTAATACACAAGACTATGAAGGAACCTCCTCTATGTCACATGATGAAGAAGCCCTTCTGTGTGTGCAACTAAGTTGTTATGTAGAGCAATGAATGTCCACAAATAATGCTGGATACATGATATATTTTACCTATCAAATATAAATTGTTAGCAATGTGACACAACGTACATAACCATATCAACACTTCATTGCCTACATAATGTTACACAGAACTCTGACATGTAATGTTTCTGTAGCATCATAGCTGTCAGTCACAGTCAAACAAAAAATAATACTGAAAACGTTTCTAATATATTCAGCCACAGTATCAGGGAAACCTGTCTAGAGTGTGATAACCAGCAGCAAGATATGTAGAACTGCATGTATGTATCATCTAGTGTGTGTATTGCAAGCATGTAGAAATAACAATGTAGAGTAATAGTGGAAATGTGTGACATATATGCATCAGTGACACTTTTTCCTGCTTGTAAAGCTAGAGCATACTAAAGTCCTAGGTAAACAGAAAAGACAGCAGTGTGGTAAAATAAACACTGAATAATCTGCAAGTGGTATACAATTGTGCGAGAGGGTTATAGAGTGATCTCGCTCAAGGCTCTGCAGGTACGGTGGTACCCTCCCCTCAGAAAAAGCACCACACCATTGTATAGTGCTCCACAATACCAGAGTAGGTCTGGAACAGCTTTGTGCTGAATGTCGTGTCCCATATACTGACCTACCTTGGCTCAACTGAAGCAGGGTACTTACATTATAGAGCCGTAGTGTGCAAAAGTCTGTTACCTGCCTTCACAGTTTAAAACCGGCATTGTACAGTTTTTCTCTTCTTTTTACGGACTCCTTTACCTGTCCTAGTTGGAGGGTAATCACAGGAAATGTAGAGTGCTGGCATTACTGCTGTAGCCAATTACACAAGTTTTTTGTTTAATTTCCTGATAGTTTACTGTATCTGCCACATGTTATTCGTGTTACAGGAGAGGCTAGAAGTGACACGTTCACAATCTGCCCAATTACTTTGGTGCATACAGCCTGTAAGCAGACCATATTTTCTACTGCTAAGTTACTTCGGTACATTCAGCCTGCAACTAGTTCTCATTGTTATAACAGCTAAGGCCATTTTTCTCTGCGATATCTACCCCTGGTACCTGTGTTATTTGTTGATATAGCTGCTTGTAATTGCCGTTATTTATATCATCTGCTACAAATGTTTTTAGACTCTGTTATCTACACTGATAACTATGGCATTTTGCTGTACTGGCTACTATGTTATTTGCTGAATTAGCTGCCTGTTTTTTTATGTATTATTCAATGGCTGCTAAGAATGCTTTATGCACTGTTATCTGTACTCCCAGTTAGAATCATAAGACCTGTTACACTGCTCTAAAAAAGGTGTTATTTTTTAGCTTCTCTACGGCATCTTTTCCCCTCTTTCTCTACACTCCCTGTTCTCACTGTATAACTGGCCTCTGTGTGTTTTTTTCATCTCCCTGCTCAACTAACTCCTGTATTGTTCTGCTCTTCTCCCTACAGCTGCACATGTAACCAACCCTTCCCAATACGGTCTAGGAAATAACCCTTAAAGGACATCCATTATGGGACACTACTACAACCTTCTAAGGAACTTCCAAACTATAGCCCCATCAGGATAGAATATAAAGTGTATGTACTGCAATCCTTTACTAGTGTTCACCACCATGGTGCCTGTGCTTTACCCCGCACCTGCCAAGCAGCCTACAGCGGTCCTCAACTCCCTTACTCCCTGTGATACCTCATATATATTTTTACCAATAGGTGGCACTGTTCTCCCACTTAGTAAGATCTCCTAGATCTATTTTCTTTCTCTCCCAAGGTATCCCCCACTCCCATTCATACTTACCCCACTGGCCTGCTTTGACTTGACTTGAGCTGTATTTCACCACCTTACTTCCCTCAGCCTAGTTTTCCCCTGCTGTCTCTGTACTTCATTCACAAAGCACACATTTCTGCTTCAGCTGGCTGATTGGTTTCAGTGAGCCACCTTCTCTTTAGCTCTTCCTGCTCCGTTCGCCTTATGGGCTCACACTGCTCCCCTACCCTGCCCCTAATTCCCACCCGCCCTCAGTACTACTACTACCTTTATTTGAACCCTAAGCCCCTCCCTCTCTCTATCAACCAATCACTTCCTTTACAGCCCCGCCCCTTTTCCTCCACTTGCCTATCTCAGTCACTCCTCCTCACCCACCTAACTCCCTAATTCATCTCCCACTACTATATCTTTACACATATCCACCATGCCTGGACTCCTACCTCAAACCATTCTCACCCGATCTATCTGCATTTTAGTCTTCCTCCCTTTATATTTCACTACCTCCTACTCCACTCACCCTTCCTATCCTATCCCCCCACTCCCAACCTCCTTTCTTATCACTCAAAAACACACTTCCACAACATATCCACTTCATTAGTTCAACCCAAGCCACTCCACTACTTCAGAATAAAATTATTTCCCTTCTCAACTAAGTACTACAAACCTAAGCTAATACCTTACTTCCCACAACCACTAAACACCAAATCAAAAATACTACTACCCTTCCTCAACTACCTCTGCTTAGCTGGAGACATACATCCAAATCCTGGACCAAACACTACCTGTACTGCTAATCTCCCCACCTCAAACTATAAAGCTAATCATAAATATCTGAAATTCTTCACCATCAATACCCAAAGTTTAAGAAATTGTTTGTTTGTGTCTTTCGGCTTTTCCCGGTTAGGGGTCGCCACAGCGGAACTCCGGTCCGCTAATGATTGGCAGTTGATTTTTATGTACTGACTTGCCAGGCCTGACGCACAACCTTCAGCGAAGGTACACCCATTCATGCATGTCTACACACAGAAGACGCTCTAGCTGAGAATCGAACCGGACAGCATCTTACTGTGAGGCGACAATGCTACCGCAGCACCACCACCGCGGGTCCCCAAAGTTTAAGAAATAAAGTAACCCAGTTCCAAGCCTGATTACACTACAACCAACCCGACATTGTAGCCATTTCAGAAACATGGCTAAAACCTCAAATTCATGACTCTGAAATCTTCCTGGATTCCAATCCCTCAGACATGACCGCCAAAACAGAAAAGGTGGTGGGGTAGCCTTAATCTACCCTAACCTACTATCCATCACTCCATACCCTAATCCTAACCCCCCATTCAATAATGTAAAACTAGTAACAGGCCTGCTAAAAGTAAATAACTACAAAAGAGTTTGTATCATTGCTCTCTATATCCCCCCTGGTAACAGCACCACTACTCCGGAGGACATACCCCTCTGGACCTCGACCAATATTAAGCATGAGACCTATATACTTGGAGACATAAACATTGATTGGAATAAAATCAATATCTCTAATCCCACCAAATCCATCAATCTATTTAACTATACATAAATTACTAACTCCATTACCAGGCACAATAAAACAACCCCCCCACGGTACCACACTAGACTGAATCCTAGCTTCCCATCGCAATAAAGTCTTAAACTCTGGTATCACACCCGACCATATAGGAGACCACTTGCCAGCATTTATCTACTGAGCTACCCACTCCTCTCCTCACCTACACCAAGTCATCCCCACACATAACCTCACAAACTTTGACCCAACTACCTTCTCTGACTCCCTGAAACAAACAAATTGGAACCCCCTAAAAACTCTTCCACTAGATAATTCCGTATAATTTTTCAACTCCTCCTCCTTAAACATCCTCAGCTCCCTAGCTCCACCAAGAACAAAGAGTAAAAACCAAATCCGCCCCTTGGCTAACCAAAGATACAAAAAATGTATGCTACAAAGAGACAAATCCTGGAAAACATACCATCAAAACAAACAGCCTGAAACCTTTCTTAAATATAAACAACTCCGCAACCTTGCTAAAAAACAAATCATCAGAGACAAAAAGTCCTACTATATTAAACTCCAATCTAACTAATCAAAAAGCCCAAAACAATTCTGGAACTCCATTAATTCTCTTCTCAACCCAGGTACCAAAAGCAACCCCTGCCCTGACTCCAGCAAATCTGACCCTGAAATAGCCTCTCTATTCAACTCCTTCTTCACTAACTCCACAGCAGAACTGACCAAAACCTTCCCTAACAATAACCCCTCCCCTCAATCTACCCTTTCTTCACCACCACCTACAGCACCCTCTGCCCCCAATCCTCCCCTATATTCGACCTTAAACCCATCTCAACATCCTATATATAAAAAAATACTCTCTAAATTAAAACCTAGCTCTAATGCCCCTGACAATATCCCATCCTCCTTCCTAAAAATAGCCGCAGATGGTATTGTCTTTCCATTAGCATCCTGATCAATAGATCCATGCTAGAATCTTATGTTCCCAAATTATGGAGCACTGCCTTCATTCTACCTCTCCATACATGAGGCAAAAACAACTTCCACCCCATAGCTATCCTCTCCCCAATTTCTAAACTACTAAAAAAATGCATCCACATTCAGCTTATGCCATTCTTGGCCAATAACCAACTAATCGCTCCAACCCAACACGGCTTCCGTCCAGGCCATAGTACAACCACTGCACTTCTTTCCTTCCTAGAGACAATAAATCTTGCCCGGGACTCTGGAAAAATAGTTTCTACTGTTCTTCTAGTCTGTCCAAGGCATTCAATACCATTTCCCACACCCATCTCCTAAACCATCTCGCCGACCTTAATCTCTCCCGGAATACCTTATCCTGGTTCTCTAGCTAAGTCTCCAATAGATCTCAAGTTGTAAAATGGGGGACAGGCACCTCAACCTTTCTTCCTACCACCACTGGGGTTCCCCAGGGATCCATACTTGCTCCAATGCTGTTTAACATCTTTATTAACAATTTCCACAATGCCATACTCAGTACCAAAATTTTAAAATATGCAGACAATTCCTCCTTTGTCTGCAGCGCCACCAACCTCCCAGAGCTTCAGACACTGACCCTAGCTGCTTTCTCCACCACTGAAAATTGGATGCTTCAGAACCACCTCTCACTAAATGCCAATAAATCCAAAATACTAGTATTCTCTCCCTCAAAACTTCCCCTCTTGATAAAAACTCATTCCAAATCATTAGCCAAAACAACTCCACTATATAGGTTGTTCCCTTTGCCAAACTACTAGCGGTCACTATTGATGAGCACCTAAAATTCAACACTCACATCTAGCAAAACAGTAAGAAAACCATATAAAACTTGGTATGCTATACAGAAACATCCAATTTCTCTCTCCTTCCACCAGACAAACTCTTGCCACTACCTATCTACTCCCCTCACTAATGTATGGCGCTCCTCTATTAATGAACTTATCTGCCACGCTCACTTCAAAATTGGAAGTCTGTTATAATAAGATTTCTAAATTTGTCACCAAAGCCAAATACTCCTCCCATCACTGTATTGCCCTTAATTTGTTACACAGGCTTGAACACTCCAACCATCTAGACTATCTTCAGATTACCACAGCCCACAAACTAATCTTTCAACCCTCTAAGTGCCCTGCTCTACCCAACATCCTTCTACCCTACACCCCTCAGAGAACTCTCAAATCTACTCGCCAAAACCTAATCTGTGTCCGAAAACCCAATCGCCCTGCTGGTCAGCTCCTGCTATCCTTTTCCTTAGCAAAAACATGGAATTTTCTTCCTTCCTGTCTAAGGACCTGTGCAAACTTTGAACACTTTAAATCTCAGCTACATTCCTACCTTTACTCTAACAGCAAATGCAACTGCATTCTCCCCACCTAGTCCTATAATTCTCTCCCCCCACCTCTAATCCCCTCTCCAGCTATGATTACTAGCCTCTCTAGCTATGATCGCTAGGCTACCACACATATGTACATATTGTAAATATCAAATTTGTACCATTTACCTAAGAATTTACACCTGCTCTCTAACATGAAATGTAACTGTAAATTGTTCATTACTAATATTATATTTGTATCTAAAGGTAACATGTACCTAGGAAATTACACCTGCTCTTGAACATGAAACATAATTGTAAATTGTTCTTCTTTTCTATATTGTATCTGTATCTAAGCTTTGTAATGTGGAGCTTTTCTCCCTCGGCTTCCACTGAAAATGGGCTCCCTGAGCCCAGTGGACCTCCCCAGTCATCAAACTGGAAATAAATGAATAAATAAATAAATACATTGCATTACAAGGTGAAGAAGTGTGCCTATATAAAAAAGTTACCTGAAATACAAGACATTACATTCCCACAGTAATGATGTTTATCTGTCCACATTCTGCAGTCAGGCAATGGGTCTTTTGCAGCTGGCTCCCTTCAATGTCACAAATCATGTAGTCTCCTCTTGCAGAGCAGATCAAAGTAAAGGCACACCCAAACCTACAAGGTAAGGATCCCTCTCTGTGTCAGAGGTCCATAGGCAGATCACCCAAGTGGCTATTGATGAAGTAGGCCACTCTGTAGATCAGTTAGGCAATTCTCATAGTGTTACAGTAGGGTCAGCATTGCCAAGTTCTCCTAATTGTAACTTTGAACCAGCCGTCCATTTCCCAGTAGTGGTTCAACATAGTAGTAGAAAAAAAAATGGCAGCCTTTTGGTGTCTGTAATAAAGGGATATACCACCAAGCAAGAAATATGCAGTTTATGTGATGCTACATTAAACAGTTGCTGCCAGCACTCACCCCTCATCCTTGCAGTAAATCTCTGCAGCATGCTGCAAACTGTGTATGGGCTCTGTAGAGAACATAACGTGGCTCAATAACCTTCATCATAAATTAGCTTCATTAATACCATAAGATGTAATAGCACCTATAAATACATTATGTGCTGACTGAGAACCTAGTTAAACTGGATTCTCACTGTGAGCTTTTCCAGTGATTAAGCCTAGTATGTTATATACAGGCTATTGAAATGAAAGGTATATGGCATGATATATTAATGTATGTTCTACTATGGTATCAGGCATTATTGTGCATAGACAAATGAAGCATGTTGTAAGGGCTGTGTAATAACAGTTAGTACCCTCCTTATACCTCTGTATGTGTAAGAGGTGTGTAATAACAGTTAGTACTCTCCTTATACTCCTATATGTGTAAGGGGTGTGTAATAGTTAATACACTCTTTATACCTCTATATGTGTAAGGGGTGTGTAATAGTTAGTAACCTCCTTATACCTCTATATGTGTTTGTGCATCTAAACAAAGTGCATAGCAGTTTGCAAGACTGTAGTGCCATATAACAAACCTAGCTAATGTTTTTAAACAACAGCTGACAGCTACTGTTGTGTATATGATGCCATAGACATTTTGGAGTTGCATGTGTTACTACTTAACTATGTACACCTGCCTTTGCTGTGAGTGGGTTGCATTTTGAACCCCTGAGGTAGAACTACATGTTGCCCTCTAACCTGACAGTGAAATCTCTAGTAGACATCAGTATGAAATATGCAACTATCAGGTGCTCCCATATTGCTTTGCAAGCACTCTGAAAGCCTTACATGGCCTAGTAGGATGGTGGGAGGAGCACAGACACAGGAATTGTTTTTGTGTAAAATAGAGCCATAGGTAGGTCAAGTCTGAACCCCGGGAAATCTCCAAAGTGTTGTCCCCTTCAACCCTGAGGTTAAAGACCAAAAAAAGCCCTCCAAAGTAGAGGACAAACAAAAAAAAAAAAAAACTTGCACAGCAAACAATCAAATGCATTAATTTAAGCAGCCATAACATTAACCATGGCTGGTTAAGTGAATGCCATTACTGCATCCACACTCACTCAGCAATTCTTCTGAGGTGCCAGTCATGCCTCTTAACAGCTTGCTTCTGGGGCATCTGCCACCTTCATCCTGCCCTACCAGTGGTACAAGAGGAATACATTTTACAGCCAGTGAACATGATTTATGGCCACAGTCACACAATGCAAGCCTACTGTTGTTATTTCCTAGATATGAGTGACTGTGCACTGGGACAGGCCATGGATGATGAGTTTGTAAAGAATGCCATGGGTGGTTGTACCCCCAACAAACACTGACAAATACAGAAGACTTTCCGGTGTTCTTAGGTGACTGTGCATCTCACCATTAGATGCGCTAGTACTGAAGCTGGCACCTCACCTCATGCATAGGTAGGTATCACTTACATGCACTGCAATGTTCATATGCTCCCATATATGTCATTGCATGCATATTTCCTTTACTGACATCATTAGTATGTCAGACAGGATGGTATACACTTGCACTGCCATCTAGTGATGCCAGTTGAGATATGGTGCCTGTGCACACATGGTATCTATCAAAGGTCCAGTATAGGTGTGCGGTGTACAAGTATGCACCATTTTCAACAGTGTCATGCATTGCTTGTGGGACTGTTTATAGTTTTAAACTGAGCATGCATTCCTGCCCATGGCTTTTACTGTGGCACATTGCCTTGTTAAATGTTCCAGGCTTCTATATGTTGCACATGTTCATGTTTTTCGAATTTTCTTCATCAAGTAGCATACAGCACTCACATCAGTCAATACTACTAAGTGAAGAGATTTCTGCATACTTTCAGGTGGTTGGGTAGTTGTATGTCTCATCACCAGTGGAAACCAGTACTGAGGTCATAACACTAGTCAGACAGGGCACTTGTTCCTGAGACACCAGTAGCTTACATGGGTTATACTTTGAAATAACCAGACATTCTAGCCCACCTGGGATGGACAGCACAGGCCAGCAAAAGAACAGTGTGTGGCAGTGTTTTCATTGAGGTGGAATCTAGGGGGATGGTGGCCACCACAGCCTATTTCCTGTTAGGAAACAAGGCCCAACAGCAGTAGAAAAGGATCTACTAGTAGCTAGATGGACAGGGGACAATGATACTGTCAACCATAAGGACCAGGATATGCACAGGATACACACTGTGCCCTTACCTATCCTATAAATGGCTGGTTCCCTTACCTATACATGGCTGGTGCCACCCAATGAATGCCTGCAGAGGAGAATAATAAATTGCATACCAAACTGGCTAGGCACCTTCATGACGGGCTATGTGTTCTGTGCTCTGGCCACTTTGATGATGCTGAAAAAAGCAACTGTCCTGAACATATATCTCCTATGTGGAGGATGGTGGCTGAATGCATGAATGCCGTTTTAGGCCACACATGGGTCATCAGTTCAAAACAGCAACTAAATACAGACAGATGATATTTGTGAGTTGTCACATGATCAGCATGCTTGATACAAATGAGGCACACATTTTGCCTATTTTTTTTATTTATTTATCTTGTTTGGTAGGTTGGTGTAGTAGCCAGACCCGTATGGACCTATTTCAGCCACTACCTAAAACACAGCACTTTAAATGCACAGTAAAACAGTAAAAGCTGCACAGTTGAAGAAATCAGTAAGTATGTTTCAAAATTCAGTGTTGTCCAACCAGCATATGAATGTAATTACACTATGAATATAATTTTATATATATATATATATATATATATATATATATATATATATATATATATATATATCTTTGTGAATGGGTGTTAGGAGGAGAAGGTTAGCGTGTTGTACTGGTGGCCAGATCTGTTTGCCCTAAAAGACTTGTGCAGTGATATTAGTTGCAGGGGGGATGGCAGAACCTATTGCAAATGGTTTGTAATTTGCAGTTTTTTTTTTCTTGGAAGGACTGACAAGGAAAAGTTGAGCATATTCTAGTTGGGGCTATAAATTATTCTTACCTATAGCTGCTCGACATTGAGGGTGAGTAAGTGGGACATTTAACTACATATGGAAAGGCTTAAATTATTTTTTCTTGATTGCTATTTCTGTGTTCTTATAGTAAAAAGGTTAAAAGTTAGGCCTAGGTATCTGCGGAAGAATATTTATTTGCTTATTATATATAAAGCATACAGAGAAAGTAGGTATTTCTAGGTGCTGGCTGTGGGCTAACTACTTAGTTTTCTTAGCACTCAGAATACGTTTTCTTTGGTTTGTAGCTAAGTGGATAGCATTTAAGAATTATTTAAATGCTGTCCAAAACAATTTTATAATTAAGATCCAACTCAAACAATATAAAAAAATTATCAACATAAAGAAATAGACTTGATTGATGAAGGTCCAGAGTTTGCTGGTGGTTAATGAAATGGTTGAATACGATGGTCTCAAAACAAAACTTTGACCCTGCTGATTAGATATTCTGATTGGAAGACAGCATATTGTAGATCTCACTGTAAATGTTGTCAGATGCATAGCTTTAAAAGCAGTTAATAGGTAAGTAAACAGTGCTGTTGGCTAGACAGTCCACCAGGAGTTTGTGGTTGATGATGTCAAACACTTAAGCAAAGTCACTGAAGGGAGTGCCTTTTAAAAAGCTCCTTGTGTTAGTATCAGTTAGTATTGTGTCACGTGAGTGTTAAGGTAGTTTAGTGGTTACATCCGAGTGATGCCTCCAGGTGCATCTGCAGTTACCTCCTACTGCTCCTCTAGACGTCAAATATTACTTGTTCATATTTGCATTAATACTTCCAAAACCAGGAATCTGAATATTTTATATTGAAGCATACATGATGGCAAACACAGTAGTATTGATATTTGACCTATGTCAATGAGTATTTGTTAGAAATGTAAGGTGATAACTTTATTTTTTAAAGTCTCAAGCCACGCCCACTGGGAGATAAAGGTACACACTCAAAAGAGCTGTACTGGAGGGAATGAGCAGGCAGTTGATCTGGATAGATCATTTGTAGTCTAGCTCCGGAGTAATGTCCACTACATTGCCCTTTCCAAAAGGGGCAAGCCCCAGGGTGTATTTGTGATTTCCCATCCATTTCTCCAGGTAGCGTTTAAAAAGAATCAGGGAGCTGCTTTGTTAATTTGGAGGGGAGCCCATTCCAGAGGAGGAAAATTCTTTGGAAGAATCAATTTCTGTTTATGCTGTGGTGGAAGTTAAGGCATTTAGTATGGGTGATTGTGGAGTTACATATTTTGTAGTTACACAGTGCTGGGTCATTTGAAGCCTTGTAAGCAAAGCAGAGGTCCACCTGCAAAGGGTCTGCATGAGGCTGAGAATAGAGACAGGGTTTTATGGTATTTTGTATAGTACATAGAAATCAATCCTTTGTTTTGTTAGTGAGAAAGTGGTCCTTCCAGTTGTTACATGTTTGGACAGATACACGATGATGGGGGCATATTATATTAAAACACGGGCCTAATAATGGAGGTGTGGAAAACATTACAGCATTCTTGGATCTGGTAGCAGTATCTTTGGTGGTCAGCTAAATAGGTAGAAGAATTTTCTAACTACCATAAAGACATGATGGTCAAAGGAGACAGTGTCCAGGTCCGTAATAAGTTTATAAATCAATAAAAGAAACAAATCCACAAAACAAGAAAAAAACACAAGGATTCCAGCAGGTAGCAGGTGAGCCAAGCAAGGCAATTGCGGGTGTGCACACTGAAAATGGGCTGGGAAGAGCTTCCTCTCCATGAGCAGGCCAAAAATAACTATTTCAAAATCAAATTTCATATTTTGAAATAGTTATTTGGCCTGCTCATGGTGAAGAAGCTCTCCACAGCCCGTTTTCAGTGTGCTCCGCCACAATTGTCTTGGCTCACCTGCTACCTGCTGGAATCCCAATTATAAATGTAGCAATTTTTGGATGGGTATCTTCTGCTTGAGAGGTGCAAGAGTGCTGGTATTTACCATAAAACATTTATTTAGTGTTAAATCATGGTCCGGACACCATATATTTGTACATGATAGACCCTCTTGTAGGATCTGGGAGTTGGCAGGAGAGTTACTGATAGCTCCAAGTTTACAGCCATCTGCAAACTTGGCTGGCCAGCAAACCTTGATATCAGCTTGAATATCAACAAAACAGACACCAAAAATGAGCAGCCTCAGTATGGGGCCCCAAGAAACCACATTTGTAACATGCTTTTTGGCAGAGGGCGCCCCAAGTCTTGAGCTGATAAGATCCATCTGCCAATCAGATTATTACCCAGTAGATTACATACAAATTTACATTTAGTTTGATTAGTTTGAGTATAATTTCAGAGTGTGGGGTGATATTAAAGGCCTTGGTCAGCTTGGGTACACGGTATGCATAACTTAGCCCTCAACTTAGAACTTAGTGACTTTTTCACAGGAGTTCACAATATTAATTAAGCAGGATCTTCCATTCACAACACCCCTCCAAAATGGTTTGGGTTGATGGATACAAGGCTGCCAGTATCTTTGTTTATGATGTGTATGATGGGTTCCATTGTGTGCAGATGACACTGATAAAGCTTATTTTTCTGTAGCTACCTGGATCAGTGGTGAGGCCACCCTTATGAAGGAGTGGTAACCAGAGCTATTTTTAAGCCTCTGGCATGAATCCATTTGATAGGTTTAGATTGGATAGATTCCAGAATGAGTCAATGACAAATGGTTCCAACATTCTCAGGCACCGTGGCATTGAGTTTTTTTTCACCTCTGAAAGACAAAGCTTTTAAGACTTGCTATTTGGTGGGGCTTCAAAGATTTCTCATTAGGGGTAAATGTGTACAGGGGTAACAAAGGGGAGAAATCTGTGCTACATTTGCCAAATAATATGTCCTGTGGGTTTGAGTGGGTGGTATTACTATGAATTTAGTACTTTGCTGGGCATTGTTCCTAAGGTTCCTAACATAGCTGGCTAATGAGTGACTGTTGCCCATACTACTGGTGACAGTTTTCAACGTATACTTAGCCTTGTTGATTTGATTTGATTTCTGTGTTCTTTGATTAATTTCTTGACTACATTTTTAAAACACAAGTATGTTCCTAAGGATGATGACATTTTTATATAGTTCAAAGAAGGAACTGTATGACATTTGCCAAACAAACTCTTTCTGAAACTCTACATTTTTTAGGTTATTTGTTTGAATTTATTCTAATATAATTCAAACAGTTCCATAAAAGCAAAATTATTTTTCATAAAATAATCTTGTGAAAATAACACTCTCATAGTTAATTTCTTTAAAAATTAGTAAGTCATATAATTCTTAAATATACCAATACAATTTTCATACATGAATGCTTAAATGCTAAGTTCCATTGGTTTCTTCTAAATGTTGTCATTCTGTCCATGTACTTGTTCTTTCTTGTAAACTTTAATACTTCATATTTACCCTGAAACCTATTTTTTCATTGTCAGAAAATATTACTTCTCATATATACACAGATAACCTCCTTCACAAATGACCTTTAATACAAATGTTTTAATATTTTCAAATTTTCACAGCTGTGGTTGCATCAAAAGTATTATTTACTTATTTTCCATCCTGATTGACTTTTTCCTTGTATTTTTATTACTTTAGTGTATTACCTTGCATATTTAATTTCTAACATTTCCACTATTCTCTTTTGCCTTTTCTTTGTTGTTAATCGTTCATTGTTTTCTCTGAAATTAAAGATTAAGCTTCCTCTCTGTATCTATAAATACAGTAAAGATTCCTTTGTTTAACTAAATGCGGTTTATTAGCACTGCTCTTTTGACTGGTTTTAAGCAATAATCCCATATAATTCATAAATATCTTTAGTAGTTTTGTGTGTAATTTTAAAGGCAGAGTAAAATCATTGTAGTAAAAGTTAAAATTGGCACCAATAATATTCTTAGTAATAATACTGTTATTGCTTGACCAATTTGGTAACTGGCTTATTTTAACCATTATTTCCAGATGTGCTTAATTTCTCTTCACAGTTTTCCTAACCGTTATCATGATTTTCAGAAGTAATGCCAGTGCCTTCATATTCTTGAGAAAACAATATATCTTTCATTCATTCTTTATTCTGATTCAGTCCTATATACATACATTCTCTTTGCCCTTTATTTAGCACACTTTCTGTCTTTCCTTTGTAACCTCATACTTTTAGGGCTTTCCTTGTAACTTCTTTTTTTATCAATATATAAACATTTTTTGTGAAGGCTAGTGCATGTGGGCATTTACCCTTCATCCTGTTTAATTAACAACTTCTCCATGCCACTTTAAAGCAATTTGACAATTTATGTAGATAACAGATTTATTCCTGCCTTAGCCCCTTATTTACAACAAACCTTGGGCTTAAAACATATAAAAAGACTCTGGGCCAGATTTACGAAAGCTTGCATGGAGTTGTAGAGTAGAGTAAGACGTCAAACAGGCAATATGTCTGCCGAGCGATCCAGCAAAAGCCGGCAGGGGTGTGCACGAGAGCTTCTAAAGCTACTCTTGCACGGACAGCGTCATGGCATGCAAATTACCTCATTTGCTGCTGAAAGCTATGCAAATGAGGTACATTTGCAATCCATGAAACACTAACCTGTCTGTGGAAGAGTAGTGTTATCTGCAGAAATGTACTCCATTGGTAATGGAGTACCGTTCTGCAGATAGCTAAATGGAGCTATGACAGCTCCAAATAAAGGATGCATACAGTTGAGGAAGCATGCCAATGGCCAAATATAAGGCCATTGGCATTCAAAAATGTTTAAAATGATTAAAATCGAATTTTTTATTTCCCCGATTTCCGATGTTTAAGCGTAGCGCAGCACCGTGCAAATGTGCGGTGCTTTAAAAAAAACAAAAAATAATTAAAAAATAGCCAAAAATAGGCATTTTCACTAAAAAGCTTATCCTGCCATGCAGGTGAATGGCAGGCTGAAGACAACATGGCCACTGAGTACTGGATGCTAAGGGGAGGAAGCTCATTGTGAGAGATGTAACCATGCATTACTAGGCAATCCTATGCAAATGAGGATAAGGATAGTGAATCCCAATTTTCCCCAGCATGTGAGCCATGTCCCAAGAGTGTAAGTGTACAAGTAGGTGAGTAGTAGAGTAGAATATAGGTAACATCATGAGGGGGTGTGTCAGAAAGGCTGTATGCTTATTGGAGCACAGTGTCTTGTGTTTGCCCTGAGTTGCTCAGGATTGCAAGAGGCGTGTCTACAGTTGTCCTTTTTGAAAACCAGAAACCAAAGGTGTACACCGTGAATATATCTGAAATTTCTTGCAAACGTGCACAGAGCGTGTGTGCACGTATGCGTTCATTTGCGCGGTGCTGCCCCGGGCAGTAACAGAAAGGGAAAAGGAAGGAAAAGAAGTAGTAGGAAGTTAACCAAGGAGAACTAGCAGAGCTGCCAGATGAAATATATCAGAATCAGCCAGTTACACAGGCAGCAGACTAGCCCAGCCTAGCCCAGCACTTTAAACTCTGCAAACAGCATTCTTCCCTGTTTTTCCCAAGAACTCTGCAACAGTGCAGTATACAAAGAGGGAAAGCTTAAAAACTTTAAAGTCAGACAAAATGTTAGGGGCTGCTCTTGCTATCATAAACCAACATGTGCAAGGTGCTGAGGGTGGTGATGTTGTGAATGCTGCTGAGCAACCCAGTGAGAAGACGGAGAAGAGTGTACAGACCCAGGGTAACCTACCAGGGGCTACATGAGCTGGAGATAGTGGAGCGCTATAGGGTGGACAGAGACCTCCTGCAGCAAATTGTTGAGCTGTGCCAGCCACACCTCACACACAGAACCAACAGAGGGGAACCCATCCCAGTGGATACCAAGGTATGTGTTGGCCTAAGAATACTAGCTAGAGGTACCTTCCAGAGACCAACTGATGATATGATGGGGATTTCACAGGCATCAGCATCCAGGGTACTGCATCAGTTCCTGGATGCCATTTCAGCACATGTCGGTGAGCATGTTGTTGTTGTTTTTGTTGTGTCTTTCGGGTTTTCCTGGTTAGGGGTCACCACAGTGGAACTCCGGTCCACTAATGATTGGCATTAGATTTTTATGTACCGAGTTGCCGGCTCTATTTCCCCAATTCCCGTGAGGCATTGGCCAGCAATATTCGTCTTTTCCACCAAATACCAAAATACCCTGAGGTAGTGGGTGCAATAAACTGCACGCACATACACATAAAAGCACCACCCAGTGAGCAGGGTAGGGTCCACATCAACCGCAAGGCTTCCCCTCCATCAACTGCCAGGTCATGTGCGATGCCCAGGGCATAATAATGAATGTGTGTGCTGGCTTCCCTGGAAGTTATCACGATTCCCACATCTGGCATCTGACACAGCTGTACCAGAGATTTGCCATTGGGGACATCCCTGATGGTCACCTAGTGGAGGATGCTGGATACGCACTGGAGCCGTGGCTGATGATGCCCATCAGAAATGCACACACACCCGAAGAAGAACTCCATAATGAGGCACACACACAAACAAGAAACATAACTGAGCATGTGTTTGGGATGCTCAAGTCACAGTTCCGGTGCCTGGACACATCTGGCGGAGCCTTGCAGTACTCACCAACTACATGTACCCAAATTGTCATGGTATGTACCATGCTACACAATGTGATCCTGCGGAAACAGCTGCAGCAGGAACAACATGGGGCAGAGCCAAACAGCCCCCCACCATTGCCAAGGCCTGCGCAGGTACAGCGTGACTCGGAAGAGGAACAACCTGAGCCTGCCCCAGTAGGCAGAAGGAGGCATGCCCATTATGGCCTGGCCTTGGCAAAGAGGCAACGCATAGCACATACACTGACTCAGTAGGAACCCTGGAAATGACACCTCTCTCTGACTCGCACATACAGTAAAAGGGATGCTGAACTTGACACTACCTGTTTTCAAACATGAATAGGGAGTGTAATATGTGCATCCGACATAGGCAGCCCTGCATCACCACCTGAGGCATGAGTCCCTATTTTAAGCAATATAAAGCATTGCTAAGCAAATTTTACCAGTATTGAGCATATTTAAATACAATTGGGCGTAGCTGCACACCGCGCTAACCAGCACAACATCGGGCAATGTTGGGCAAAGTCGGGTAAACATGCTCAAACCTGCTTTACTGTTCCTTAACCAGTCAGGTCTGCCCAGCAGGAAAATAAAAAGCAGTGACAGGGCTCAAACTCAGGATACTGTGCACGATAGTCACAGTACTGAACCACTAAGCCATGACAGCATTTCACTGGCACAGACACAACTTAAGTCACTCACACATACCAGTTGGGGGGGTCACATATCTAACAGTCACAGCCAGCAGGACAATTGTAGACAAACGCAAACACAAATGCTGTATCATGCCCTCTGAAGAGGCATATGAGTAACCTCCCCCCAGGCCGATGCAGACAGATAACAGCAGGCCAGGAAGTGTGATGTGGGTTGGGTAGGCTATGACGTCACAAACTAATATGCGTTTAATTGGAAGCTAAGGTCTGTAGTACAGTGGTATGCCTCAAGCCAGTATGATAGGCAACAGTACAGACTGAAATGGAGTACCTGACATAGCAGTGCAGGCCTAGCAAATGTGTATAAGTGTCAGGTGTACCCCTCATCCTATGTACACCCACAGTAACAATCAGGTGTGCCCCCCCCGGGTAGAAATGTACAAATAATAGCTGTCCCCCCGTATGTAGAAATGTTGATAAGTCTATGCAAATTGACTCATGGAAGCCCTGCAGGCACAGCATGCTTCCTGTCGATGTACAACAGAAAGGTGAGCCCTGAAGTAAAAACCAACATGATTTTTCACACACGTATAGTATATATGCACATATTGGGCATGCTCACACACTTATTTAGCAAATTTCAGTCGGCAACATAGTGAAAGGTCATACTGGGCATGCTCACACACACTTAGGCCATGTCTAAGTACAGCAGTGGGCCACACATATCTAGCAGTTGCAGTTCTTACTCCAAACACTTGCCACTATTCACCAATCCTGCCTTGCGCACACAGTGATATGAAAACAGACCCATATAACATATTGGACCCCTGTCATAATCAAACTATGTACTACAAGTACTTAAGTTGTTCAAAGAAAGTGAAAATGCAAAGATCATCAATAAATCTCCGATCAGTATCATCAAGAAACAATGTGCACTCCTAACATTATCCAAGCCATGTTCTGGCAAAAATATTTCCAAAGAGTCCATAGAGAACCATGAAGCTGTCTTTCGCTATGTCATAAATATCAATGTAAACTCATATATGTTCTGAGTTAGTGCAAAGTGTAAATGAATACATGTACATGACCGACATTGCCAACATCTTTACAGACAGATTCATACATATTTACCCCCCTCTCACTGACAAAAGGGCCCATTACCATACCTGGAGATTGTGAAAACCCAGAAATCACATATACAATGGTTAAACAGCTCTATCCAAACCTAAAAACACGGCATCTATGGGATGACATGGTTCCCCTGGCTGTGTCATATGTGAACTCCAAAATAAACAGAACCTGCACCTGAACAGTCTGTTGAGACTCATCCCTGTACAGGATATGAAACTGTTGAATGGGTTACAGCAATGTTTGGCACACTCCACAAGTGTTGGTGCACAACATACCATGGGAACTATAGTCTTATAAGCCTAATAAGCCTGATCTGCAAGGCCATGGAGTCCATCATTATAGAACTCATAAACAGAGCTATTGGGTGGCTACAAACACCCAACCAAACCCATTTTGGTTTGGTCAGGGGCAGATCATGGTTCCTAAACCTGCTAGACAGTTTTCAAGGCAGTCACCCAGGACATACATCAATGAAATGAGCTACACATGGCCTACATAGACCTTGACAAGCCCTTTTCCAACATCCCACACACATCATATCCACAAAATCAACAACCTGTGCATAAACACGTATGTCATCTGATGGATTGCCAACTGGAGCACAGATAGATCCCACAAGGTAAGAACTGTGGTCTCCTGTTCAAGCTGGCAACAACTGCTGTTCCCCATGGCTCAGTCCTGGGACCCCTCCTGTCTGGTGTATACTTTTCAGAAATTCAGTCAAACACACGAGGGCTATGTTTAGCAAAGTTTGTGGATGACTGCAAAAAGGTTGTCATAATCAATGTTTAGGACAAAAGAGACATCCATAAAAAGGGTCTCAGTCAGACAGATGTGGTGTCAAAATTATGGCCTCGAGCTACAGCCATACAAATACCACATAGGTGCCAACACCCTAAATATGGAGGTAATAATAAGGGATCTATGGACACATGTGGATAGTCATCTCTACTTCCAGAAATGCATTCAGAAAGTGGTTAGAAAATCATGCTGTGTGTTCCCACAAATTGCCAAGGTCTTGCATGTAGGTCAAAGGCGGTTCTCTCTACTCATCAGTCATCAGACCCATCAGAGAATATCATGGCACACTTTCGATTAATCTGACTAGGCACTTTTAGCTGCTGAAAAGACCACTGAAGTACTTCAACAAGAGGATTACTGGCCTCAAACAGTTGCCCCATGCAACAAGACTGAATTTTACTCAATCTGTACTCTGTTGCATACTGTCTACTCAGGCGATCTCTGCCCAACAGACAGGTCCATGTCCAATGCAGAACTGATATACATGTGCTATCTGAAGTAAACCCAAGCTCACTGTGCCACATGCTCTAGGGATATCATCATCACAACAATAAATAGAACATGTTGGAGGGATATATTACTAACTCACAGACTTCCCTTGATTTGGAACAGGCTCCCAACCTACATTAAGCTGAGTCCCTAACTGACACTCTTCTAGAGGAGCCTTGATGAGTGTATGTGAAACTGAACTGTCACACCATGGATCACGTCATCAGCTCTACTACACAGAGGCCTAGGGAACTAACCCCATGTGTGGTGATAGCTGCACACTCTGGCCATACTAATATATGCCTTCAGGCCTATTACCTACCTATGTACCTATATATATATATATATATATATATATATATATATATATATATATATATGTAGGGGGAACACAGTATAATAAGCCAAAGATGGATGGGCAGAGATGTGTGTAAGAGGGTGACCATGACAGGGAGCCATCCAGAACTGCCCACCCAGTACACATCTCAATGGCACAAAGACATGAGGTGCACATCTCACCCACTGTACATAATAGCCACCAGTATCTGTAAGCATTACAGTGTATGTGGTCCTTGTGCCTGCTGTACAACATGACTATACAATGAAGTACACATCTGCTATCTGTAGACATATACCTGTCACATAGGTTCATAGGTATGTAGTAGACTATCTTCACAAAGGCATATATTAGCCTAGGCAAGTTGTGCAGCTTTCACCACCCCATTGGGTAGTCTCCCAAGCCCTAGTTCTAATAGTTAGTACCCTAAGCCCCTTTCTAGTGGGGCTGCTGATGTGATGCCTGGCGTGAATTGTCTCTTTCCCATCCACTCATCAAGGTTCCTATTGAAGAGTGTCAGCGAGGGGCTCTGTCTGATGTACATTGGGACTCTGTTCCACAGTAAGGCAAGTGTCTGGGATGGTATTCTATCCCACCAGCATGTTGTATTCATTGTTGTGATGAGGTTCATATCCCTGGAGTGTATAGTGCGACTCAATTTTGTTATTCGTAGCTGGAGCATGTTCAACAGTTATGTGTTGGACATGGCTCTGTATGTTAGGCAGAGTGTGCCTCTGAGTAGGCGGTACACAACGGAGAACATATTTAGTTTTATCAGTTGTGTTGCATAACACAACTGTTTGAGCCCAGTAATCCTCTTGGTGAGGTACCTCTGTGGTCTCTACATCTGCTGGATATGCTTAGTTGAGTACATCCAAAATGGTGCATTGTACTTAATGATGGGTCTGATGACTTAAGAGTAGAGGGCCACCACTACCTCTTTTGATCCTGATGCAAACCCTTTGCTGATTAGGAGGGCCAAATAGGATTTCCTAATCACTTTGGCAACATGGTTGTCAAAGGAAAGATGACTATCTACTTGTGTCCTCAGATCCCTTATTACCTTGTCAGTTTTAAGGGGGTAACACCTATGTGGTACTTTATGGGTACTTTGTTTTCACCAAAGGGGATTACTTTGCATTCTTCCACATTGAGCTTGAGGCTGTAACTCTGACACCACACATCTGTCTCATAGAGTCCCTTCTGGAGAATATTTGTGTCATCCGGGGAATCTTTTATGGCAAACACTTTACAGTTCCCAGCAAACTTAGTCAACCACAACCCTCCTGTGTTGGCATGTACTTTTGAGAAGTCTATACCAAACAGGAGGGACCCCAGGACTGAACCCTGGGGGACACCAGTTGTTACCAGTGTAGAGTCTGACATGTAGCCAGCAATTCTTAATTTGTGGGCTCTATCTGTGAGCCAGTTTGCAATCCATCTTGTGATGTATGGATTCATGCCCAGGTTGGTGAATTCATCTATGATACCTGACTGGGGAATGGTGTCAAAGGCCTTAGCAAGGTATAGGTAGGCTGTGTGGAGCTCATTTCAATCATCTGTAGCCTGGATAACTGTCTCAAAGAAATCCACCCAGTTCAGGAGGCGTGATCTGCATTTGACAAAGCCAAACTGGGTGTGCTCAACTGTGTGAAGGTTCCCAATGTCTTTACTGTTGACTTCCATTATGATTGGCTGCATTGCCTTGCAGATCAGACTCGTCAGGTTCATAGAGCGTGAATGCCAAGGGTCTTTTGTGGCCCCACCCCTGTGGACTGGGAAGAACATTGCTGTGCAACATTCTATGGGTACAGATCCTGTAGAGAGCATGTAGAGAGAGGTGTAGGTATCCTTGATGAATATGGACACATCCCCACCCTATGTGCTATGATCCAGGTTCTGATGCTGGAAGGTATGGAATGAGTAGTATTCTTGTGCTGGTGTGCTCTCTGGAGCCTTGAACTAGGTTTCTGTTACTGCACAGATATCAGTATTCTCTATACTGAGAAGTGCCACGAGTGTATGCATCTGGAGGCTGAGACTTCTAGCAATGAGTAGTATTTAGCTCACTTTGTGGTTATTTGTGTTGGTTACAGGGTTTGGTTTGTCCTGAGTGACCGGTGTTCCACACCTGAAGTCAATGCCTCATTGGTCCGATCTGACCATAAGCTAATTACCCAACATATCCACATTCTGATCCCACCCCCCATTAAGGAAACCATGTTAAAAAATATCTCCAAAGACAACTTCATGATTCTTAAGACAGACATGGTGAACTTCAGGACACCCATGCAGATGGACAATACAGTTTTGACTACTGAATCCTACACAATTGCAGTTTATAAGCACTTAGCTATCTCAAACAGAACCAAGACCCTATCCTCCAAGAAAAGGAAGACAATCTGTTGGTCCCCTGCCATGAACAAACTGCACAACAAAAGGAAGAAACTGTTGCAAAAGAGGGTAAAACCCATGAGTGGAGGAGCTCCCTGGTCAGCCTCAGTAAGAATCTGTGATCCCTGATAAAATTCTCCAAAGCTAGTTATGAAAACAAAATCGCCACTGATTCTAAAGACAACCACAAAGCATTCTATAGCTATGTCAAGAATCTCAATGGCAACATTCAGATCTGCTCTGAGTTACAGCACAATGTCACTAAATATACAGACCCAAATGATATTGGCAACATCCTGGCAGATAGGATCAGTGCTAACTTTACCCCCCTCTCACCCATGAAAGAGCCCATCTCTATACCGGAAGAATGCAAAGTTGCTGTAATAACGGCTGCACAGGTAAAAAAACATTCTCCAAAGCCAGGGACACAGCATCCATGGGATCAGATAACATCCCAGGCTGTGTTCTACATGAACTACAGAACGAACTGGCACCACACCTAAGTACCATGTTCAATCATAGCCTTACCTCAGGCTTTGTGCCTGCTGAATGGTGCACAGTGATGGTTATCCCACTACACAAGGGGGGAGCCACCACGGACCCCGGAAACTAGCGCCCCATTAGCCTGATGAGCCTGGTCTGCAAGGCCATGGAACATATCATCATGGAACTTATAAACAAAGACATTGGTAATCTCCAAACTCTGGACCACAACCATTTTGGGTTTGTAAAAGGCAGATCATGTCTCCTAAACCTGATAGACTTCTTTGAAGTAGTCACCAAAGCCGTAGACAAGGGTAAGGTAGTTCACACAGCCTATCTAGATCTTGCCAAGGCTTTCAACACCATCCCCCACTCTGGAATTATAGATAAACTCACTAAACTAGGTATAAATCCCTATGTCACAAGATGGGTTGTCATCTGGTTCACTGACAGAACCCACACTGTGAAAGTAGCAGACTCCAAGTCTGACTTCAGACCAGTGACAAGTGGAGTACCACAGGGTTCAGTCCTGTGTCCTGTCCTATTTGGTATCTACTTCCCTGAAGTACAGGCTAACACAGAAGGTCTTTGGCTAATGAAGTTCCCAGATGACTGCAAACTAGGAGCCATAATCAAAACTACTAACGATGTGAACATCCTACAAAAGGGCCTCACTGAGACAGATGTCTGGTGTCAAAGCCATGGCCTCAAGCTCAATGCCAAAAAGTGCATTGTCATCCCCTTTGGTAAAAACTCTGTACCCATGAACTACAACATAGGTGGTAGTATACTTAACACTGAAAGTGTGATAAGAGACCTTGGGACACAGGTGGTCAGTAGACTCTCCTTTGATAATCACATTGCCATAGTAGTCAGGAAATCCTTCTACATGGCACACCTCATCACAAAAGGTTTCTCATGCAGAAAAAAAGAGGTCATTGTTCCCCTCTACTCATCACTCATTAGATCCATTATAGAGTACAACTTCCCTTTTGGTATGTACCTCACAAGACATCTACAACAACTGGAAAGCCCGCAGAAATACCTCACAAAGAGGATTAGCGGCCTCAAATACATGCCCTACATAGACTGTCTCAAAACACTCCAGCTTTACTCTGTCGCATATCGCCTACTCAGAAGTGATCTCTGCCTAACATACAAAGCTATGTCAAACACAGAGCTGTTGGACATGCTCCACTTAAAGAAATCCCAATCTCTCTGAGCTTCAGCCCAAAAATCCAGACCGAAATACAAAATGAGGGGGTGTATCCATTTTCATAAAGGATACCCACAACTCCAGGTTAGTGGCACAGCACGAGGCCTCGGAGACCATCCAAATGCAACTAACAGTGGGCAGAGCTGCTTATCAGATGGTAGCCTGCTATAGATCACCTACCTTGTCTCAGGACCCTCACTCAGCATTCCTGTGAACAATGGAAAATATAAAGATCCTACCAAACACCATGATATTAGGAGATTTCAACTACTCAAACACTGACTGGGAGAATTACTCAAGTACAAACTCCTTTTCCCAATGCTTCCTAGAGTTTATAAACTCAAATGCCCTGGAACAGCTGGTCACCACGCCCACTAGAGGTGACAACATACTGGACCTGATCATCACCAACATGGGGGATCAGTGTTCCACACCAGAGGTAAACCTCTTGTTGGTAAGATCAGATCATAAAGTAATCACACTGGACATACACATACCGACCCCACCCCCAGTCAAGGAAACCACTATGAAAAACTTTTCCAAAGCAAACTTCACACTTCTCAAGACTGAAGTGGAAAGTTTCAAAGCCCCCTTGCTACAGGATAATGCTATCCAATCCGCAGAATCCTTTACAAGTGCATTATATGAGCATCTACAGGGATGCATGGATCGAGCCATCCCGAGTAAAACCAAGACTCATTCCTCCAAAAAGAGGAAACCAGTCTGGTGGTCCTTGGCCATAAATAAGCTATACAGCAGAAGGAGGAAACTACTACATGATAGAATAAAATTTCAAAGAGGAAAGGCGTCACTGATCATTATTAGCAAGAAACTACGATCGCTCATAAAATCATCCAAGGCCAGTTTCTAAAGAAAAATTGCCAAGGAATCTAAAGATGACCACAAAGCCTTCTTTAGCTATATCAAAAATTTAGGTGGCAACTCTCAGATATGCTTTGAGCTACTGCAAAATGGCAAAAAATACACTGAACCAACTGACATTGCCAACATGCTGGTGGACAAGTTTAGTGTGAGCTTCACCCCCCCACCCCCAAAAGGGCCTGTGTCCATCCCAGAAGAATGCAGAGCCCCAGACATCATGGATATGGAGGTAAAAACAGCCCTCTCCAAAGCTAAGAACACAGCATCAGTGGTACCGGATGGTGTCTCAGGCTGCGTCTTACACGAGCTCCAAAAGGAACTAAACCCTCACCTAAATTCACTGTTCAGACTCAGCCTTACCACAGGCTATGTACCCAAAGAATGGAATACAGCAACAATCGTCCTGTTCCACAAAGGTGGTGCCACAACAGAACCTGGGAACTATCACCCTATAAGCCTGACCAGCCTGGTCTGCAAAGCTATGGAGCAAATTATCATGGAACTCATAAACAGAGACATTGGGAACCTCCAGATACTGGACCCTATGCAATTTGGCTTTGTTAAAGGCAGATCCTGCCTCCTAAACCTAATTGACTTTTTTGAAACAGTTACCAAGGCCATAGATGAAGGGAAGGTAGTCCACACAGCCTACCTGGACCTCACTAAGGCCTTCAACAGCATTCCCCACTCTGGCATCATAGACAAGCTTACCAGCTTGAACATTAACCCCTATGTCACGAGATGAGTGGCCAACTGGCTCACGGGTAGAATACACATGGTTAGAGTTGCAGGTGCCATGTCCGACTCTAAACAGTCACAAGTGGCATACCACAGGTCTCAGTCCTGGGACCCCTCCTGTTCAGTATATATTTCTCTGAGGTAGAGACAAGCATGGGAGGACTATGACTGACCAAGTTCGCAGATGACTGTAAACTGGGGGCCATAATCGACTCTCTGGCTGACACAGACATCCTCCAGAAGGGTCTTACAGAGACAGATACCTGGTGTCAAAACCATGGCCTCAAGCTGAATGCCAAAAAATGCATAGTCATCCCCTTTGGAAAAAACAAAGTGCCCATGAATTACCACATAGGTGGTAATCCACTAGGTATGGAAAATATAATTAGGGACCTGGGGACCCAGGTAGATAGTAACCTCTCCTTTGATAATCACATTGGCAAAGTGGTTAGATATTCCTTCCATGTAGCCCACCTAATCACGAAAGGGTTCACCTCTAGATCAAGAGAGGTCATTGTGCCCCTGTACTCATCACTCATTAGGCCCATAATAGAATACAATGCCCCATTTGGTATGTACCTTAATTGGCACATGCAACAGCTGGCAAGACCACAGAAGTACTTCACCAAGAGGATCATGGGCCACAAAGAGATGTCCTATGCAGCTCGACTAAAGAAACTCCAGCTCTACTTGGTTGCTTACTGCCTGCTCAGAGGTGATCTATGCCTGACGTATAAGGCCATGTCTAACCCAGAATAAATGGACATGCTCCACCTCAAGAAAAACAAATCTCTTAGAGCCACGCGGTCCAGTGAATTAAACCTCAGCAAAGCAATAAACAGAACATACTGGAGGGATAGATTCCTGTCCCAGAGACTTCCCTCGCTCTGGAATAGAATCCCAGTTGATGTTAGGCAGAGCCCCTTGCAGACTCTCTTAAAGAGGAATCTTGATGAGTGGATGGGAAATTGTAAATTTACCCCTGGGATCACTTCAGTGGCCCTGCTAGACAGAGACCCAGGAAACTAATTTAAAAGGGAGGCAAAAGCCAACACATTCTGGCTAGGCTTATAAATGCCCTTGGGCAGATAGCCTGGTACCTACCTATGAAGCTACAAGCTCTAGGGACCTAAACCTTGTCACCACAATAAACAGAACATGCCGGAGGGATAGATTCCTGTCCCACAGACTTCACATACTCCAGAATAAACTACCTATCTATATCAAACAAAGCTCCTCATTAGCACTCGTCAAGAAAAATCTTGATTATTGGATGGGAAATAGGAAATTCACCCTGGGGATCACTTCTGTGTCTCTGCTCGACAGTGGCACAGGAAAATAAATTTATTGGGTGGTAAAAGCCAGGGTACCTATTTGGCTGGCCTAGTATAGGCCCCAGGGCCGATAGACTAGTACCTACCTATGAACCTATGAACCTTTGAGCCTTGCCTAAAAAAGGTAATATGGGGACAGCATGAGCCTTGGCCAGTATTCAGACGCATAGGGGCAACAGGTGCAAACCATCTGTAGCGAAGCAGCAAGGCTTGTCTATCATGTCATCACAGGCAGACAGAGACTGGATCCCCTTTGAATGACACCAGAAGCTCAGCCAATTGTTGAAGTTTATCATCTTTCTGTTATATTGCAGTATCATGTAGGTGAAGGTAAGATGCTACTCAAGGTTTGACCCTGTGTGTGCCAGCATGTGATGCATCAACCCATATATGATATAGTCATGGACTATGCATACAATACATTCACAATACACCTAGTATGATAAGCCTGCTGAGGTTAGCAAATGTGAAAAAAACCTTTGTGCAAACTGTCAGCAAGTAATGTCTGTATTGCACCCTGTAACTCCATATTGCTTGCTGAAGTGTAAAGACGTACTTAATTTGAATTAAGAACACCGCATTTGCCAACTGTGTGTATGTGTGTATGTGTGTGTGTCTCCCTGGGGAGGAGCAACCTTTTGGAGACTACTCAAACACCTTAAAAGTGGAATACTCATCTTTGTCAAGTCCGATGATGTCACCATCCTACAAATATACCTGTGGAAAGGTGAAATCCCAGTAATGTGTATAGTGCATTGTGTAAATGCGTACTGCTGTAGTATCATAATGTAGTTAGGTAGGGGTTTGAATCCTGCACTTGCCAACTGTGTGTGTGTGTGTGTGTCTGTCTCTCCCTGGGGAGAGAGCAACCTTTTTGGAGACTACTCACACACCTTAAAAGTGGTATACTCATCTTTGTCAAGTCTGATGATGTCACCAACCTACAAATATACCTGTGGAAAGGTGAAATCCCAGTAATGTGTATAGCACATTGTGTAAATGCATACTACTGTAGTATCATAATGTAGCTAGGAAAGAGTTTGAATCTCGCACTTGCTGACTGTGTATGTGTGTGTGTCTGTGCTCCAGGTGTGTGACACCATTAGCCAGTGTGGAGTGGGTTTTGATTTTTCTAGTGTATGACATATCACAATGACAACTGTATGTGTATTACACATGTAAGGTAGCTGTGGGGCAAATCCATATACATACATGTGACCTCAAGTATTTCATAGGTGGGTACTCTGCTTTCCCCATGAATGTATGAGTTATCTTTGCCAGAGCGTGCTGGCGCTTTCCAGACCTTAGGTCACTTCTGTATGCTTGTGACAAGCTTAGCCACTGCAGTGATCCCTGGGCTACGGCTTCCATTTCACATCCACTCATCACGGTTTCTATTGAAGAGTGTGAGTGAGGGTTTATGCTTGAGGTATATTTGAAACGTGTTCCAAAGCAAGCAAAGTCTGGCAAAGATGACTAATCATTATAGGTGTGCAACAACCTCTGTGGATCTGCATGCAAACCCTTTATTGCTTATGTGTTCCACAGAGGGATTTCCAAAACCCTTTGGTAATGTGATTATCAAAGGAGAGATGACTTAACACATGGCTCTATGTATACATTAGTACCTGTTCCACATTTTGGGGGCTACTACCTATGTGGTACTCTGGGGATACTTTGTTTTCTAAAAGTGGATAACTATGCTTTCTTAGGCTTATAGCTTTACAGCATGTGTTTGACACCAGGTATCTGTCTGTATGACACACTTTTGGAGGATGTGTGTGTCATCTGGAGAATAAAGTATAGCCCACAGTATGCATTGTCATCAAACGTGGGCAGACATATCCCTACTGTGTTTGCTTGTACCTAAGAAAGCTATATGCCAAACAGGAGTGGACCCAGGACTGAGTGCAGGTGAATACCACTTGTTACTGGCATAGAATAGTACAGGGAGGTTGCAAATGTTACTGTGTGTCCTACATCTGTGCGTCAGTTGTCAAGCCATCATCTAACAGTTGTTTATGGTCAGTCTGTTGAGGTTAAGTCTAATACCAGTATGTGGGATGGGTATGATTTGCTGGTGAGCTATAGCTTGGCTGTGTTGATCTCCCCTCCCTCACCTATAGCCTTGTTGACTGGCTTGAAGTCTACTAGGTGTAGGAGCCATGATCTGGCCTTTAGAGATCCTAAGTGGGTATGGTGCAGTATTTGTAGGTTCATAATGTCTCTGTTAATGAGTTCCATAATGCTGTGCTCCATAGCTTTCCAGATAACATTGGTCTGGCTTATAGGGTGAGAGTTTCCAGGACCTGTTGTAGTTCTACCCTTAATCAATTTATGTTAACATTTGCACTGGGTGTGACGAGGGTGGACAGGTTTAAGAATAAGTATATTAGAGGGTCAGGCCAGGATTGAAGGTTAGTAGACCATGCCAGATAGGCAGGATTAAGTTGGTTTGTACATGTGCTGAGGAGGGATGCAAAGTATATTGCGAAATAGATGCTAAGGATGAAGCCACCAGGTAACAGGAAAAGAGGAATGCCTAAGATGAGGTTTATGGCTTTGGTGAGAGAGAACATGCAGGTGGATAGTGTGATAGCGCAAGATGCAGAGGCCAGGAAGAAATTATGTACTGTGACGACCCCTATAAGGAGCATCCGAAAGGAGAAGAAGAAGAAGACGTTGTAGCACAACCCTTGTGGACTGTGAACACCATTACCGTGTGTCATGCCACAAGTATGTAACCTGTATAGAGGATGCATCTGGACAGAGCGTTTAGGTGAGTGGTGACTTCATACGTCAGCTTGTGTATGACACAGCCAGGGACACTGTTCAGTACCATTGCCACTGTGGTGTGTACTTTGTTAAAGAGATGTTTTAACTAGAGTGTCTGTGAATCATCAGGTTTTACATTCTTCAGGTCTGGAAATGTGGCCCTTGTGTAATGACAGGGTGGTGAAATCTGCATTCAAACTGTCTGACAAGGAGTTGGTAATGTCAGTCAGATAAGTGTACTTTGTGACCATTTACATTAACTGTGACCCGATCTGAGATTTCCCCTGTAGATTATGAACAACACTGAAGAAAGCTTTAGTGTTGTCTTTGGAATCCTTGCCATTTTGTATTTTGAAGCTTGCCTTGTATGTTTATTGAGGAATTGTATTTTCCCAATGATACTGACCAGAGAGGTTTTCCCTTCTTGGTATGTAACTCTTTTGGTACAACTTCACACCTTCTGTTATATATTTAGTTTATGGCAGGGGTCCATGACACTAATGCACTTTTACTGTATAAGTGAGATTCTTGTGATTGTGATATAACGGTCCATGCAACCCTGTAGGTGAACAATGTGCATTATTAAAGGATTATGCAGCTGAGACAGTGTTAACCTTAGTAATGCAAACCAATGACAGATAGCAACAACAGCATCACCCACAGCACAGTGTCAACCCATGTTATACACACACATGCATACTCACATTCCAAAATGTGCGTAGTACAATGCATACTGGCCACCAATAAAAAGTATGGAGTGTTAACACTGGCCAATACAGGGCATGTCACCCTGCCCATGTGTCCAATATGCACGTACATGCAGACAGTGCACCTCCACCATGTTCACAAATGTACACCTGCAGACCTGTGCTGCACACACCCCACACTTACTCTCCACTGTATAACACATGCTAACACAACTACACACATCAGCCAAGTGGCACATGGGCAAACAAAACACAATTGGAATAAACACTGGTGGAAACAATACAACATTGCTAATTACAGCTTTAATGCATCATGCCTGCTTAGCTACACCTTCAAGGATATCATTACACTTTACTGCTGACAACATGCTACACAGTCAACCATTGCTATACTTTATTAAAGTCACCCTGTGCATCAGCGCCATGTTAGCCTGTTCCTGCATCAATGTTACAGATGACAGGAGGTGGCACAAGTTTCATCATATGCACAGGGTGTGTTGTTGGTTGCCAGAGGCCTACATTGAGCCATACAATCGACATGTGTGTGTGAGGGCCATGAGTACTGTTATGGGCCAATGTTGATGTAGTGTGTGCGGGTATGAGTTTGCCCTAGGTTTCTGGTTTATGTGTGTGTGACTGCATGCACACAGTTCCACCATGTGGCTGCCATATACGGGGATTTGTGAGACAGCTACAGACTATACCTGGCAGGCTTTACAGATCACCGTCTCTGGCCATGGATACGGAACCTGTGCCTGGCAGGGGTGCTACAGACAGTATCAGATACTAATCCAGACTGGGTACTATCCGAAGAGGTTGACATATGTCCACTGGATCCAGGTCCCTGCTGGGACTGGCCAGAGCCATGTGCATGTGGTCTTCTAGGATGGTCTATGGACAGCCCCCCCAACATTGCTGGGGCTGGTACTGGCACTACGGGAGCAGCTGTAACTTGCTGGACATCCACGGCAACCTTCAGCTGCTAATATACATCCACGTCAATGTCTCAACCATCCCGCACTGTCCTGACACATGGACATGACATTGTGGAGGACATCCAATGTCTCACCCCAACGTCTATCAATGACCTCAGTGTAATTACATATGGCACCTGCTAGGTCACAGTTACTGTCATTTACAGAGTTGTTATGAGCCCTCTGTGCCCTTAGTCCCTGTCTGGTGTACTGCTCCATTCGTGTCTGTGCCTCCATGACAGCCTGGAACATGTGTGTGGTAGAAAGAGGTGTGGCATGTCTGCCAGGGGCATGATGACCAGCAGTGCTCTGACGAGAACCCCTGGGCATCTGCCTATGTGGTACCATTCCAGACATCTGGCTATGGCTGCTGTGTCCTGATATATGTGCCATAGATACCACACTGTCCTGGTCAGTGTTAACCGTACACTGTCCCTCAGCTAAGGGCAATGGTGATGATGGATGTACAGGCAGTATGACTGTGTGCATGGATGGGGTGGAGACTTGTGTACTGTCAATTGGTGGCCCAACAACAGACCCTGACAAACCTGTCTGTGCCTCAACACACCTATCCTCATGATCACTGTCTGCCTCAGTGACATCAGGTTCCCTGCTGTACTGAACAAGCCCCACCTTGGCACCTGTGAGAGGAAAACAGGAATCACACTTTAAGACCTGAACATGATGTCAGACCACATGCACACATACACACATGCGTACATGTGCACACACAAAAATACACTCCTCCCTAAAGCAGACACACACAACACCAGCAATCTCAGAACATACACAATAGCAGGTGATGGTGGGGTACAGTATCACAAGCAAAACAGTCATATCACGCATGTCAGCATGCAGGACATGTGTTGCTCAACAGCATGCAGTGCAAGTGTAGACAGTCCTTGTTACTAACAGTATACATGGCTTTGATGCATGTGTTTTGTTATTAGGTGATGGGCCTCCCCCTGGAACACAGTGCATACATGGACACAACATTGCTGTGCAGATATTCAAAACTCTGTAATGTACTGTGGACCATAACAAACAGATGTATATACCATGACTGGATGTGTATCTGTGTGTCAGAAATGTATCCAATGCTAATTACAGCCTCTGTGTCTTTAGCAAATAAGTGTAGACACATTCTTAGCACATGCATGATGCGTATTCACACATCATCAATGGTGCATGGATAATTGATGGAATACCATTCGGCCACATACCCAATGTACGGTACTTATGGTGAGTGTAGATCATATTGTGGACATGCCAGTGTCATCCATGACATGGCATGCTAAAACACAACTGCATATTTAAACACTACATATACCCAATGTGTGTCATATGACCTAGCCACTCAATAGCATCACAAGACATATATGTGTCAGTTGTGCAAATGGTGATTGGTATGCATATTTAGAGGTGCATATGTGTGCACACACACAACATTAAGGTGTATAGCAAGACATATAGCAATGAAAACTATGTGTAGTTCTGTGGTTACAATAACTGGATGGGTGATAGTACCATAGACCATCATCATGAAACATCATGTGGTCACTCAAGGCTACAAATGTTTCCCAAACCAGCACTACTCATGCTGTACTCGAACTGTACTACCTTGGCTACATTCACCATTTCACAACCAGTTGTTACATGAGCTTGTAATGAGGCCAATAAGGAGCATTCCCTGACATGAATGTGTAATGTGTTGCAGAGTGTTTAAATGCCCCATGATAGGCCTCTACCCCTCAGGTATATTATGTGTAATGTGTGGATGAGATTTTCGATACTGGAGTGTGTCTTTACAGAGGGTTTGGGAATCCTTTATGTGTAGCATGTTAAAATGCTCTGTGTATGACATCGATGTGTATGTTATGTGCATGTTGAGTATCAACTGTGCTTATCCAATGGTCACTACAGTCTAGCCACATTTGTTTGAGATGGTCTGGGTATTGCATGTGTTTGAGGCAGCTAATCACATTAGTGAGATGTGCGTGGTATTACACCAAACATGCACAGCATGCATTATGGGTAGGTGTGTTACATGTGTACATGGCCTACACTTTAACTATGACATGCACTTTTTATTTACAATAATAAATGTAGAACACACTCACCAGCATCTGTCTGCTGCCTTGATGTCACCCCAGAGGGACCTACATAAAGATGAGACAGTTTGTCAGTGGCCACAACTATGGCATTGCTATTGTGTGTTTGCAGTCTTACAGTACAACAACAGTTTACATTCACAGGGCTACAGATTATGTTCCAAATGATCGGTATTGCACAACAACAGGCTCCACATCTTTTAACGACACACTCCACATCTCACATATGCATGATCTACCAATACAGATAGCAGTAGTCTACAGATATGCCATGTTACCTGCATGCTCCATGTGTGCTTGCTGGGTGGCTCCAACCTCCATAATGGTGTATGTCTGCTGCTGTTGTTGTTGGGCAGGTGCCACCAGGCTCAGGAGCAGCTCCTCCACTCTGGTGAGGGGGATAGATATTAACACCACCTCCTGTTGCAAGCTGTTGTCTCTGCACATCAGCAGCACACTGACGGACATGTCTGAGAAGATCACTGCAGTGGTGACGTACCTGCTTATGTGTCTGGTTATGCAGGCCTACTTCATCTACCCTGTGGACAACATCTTGCCACATTGCAGTACGCTCCTGCTGGTCCTGGCTGGTTCGTGAGAACATGAGACTGTAGTGCTGAATCATACTGGTAGTAATTATGTCATCTTCAGCACTACTGTAAGTGAGGTTCCTGCGATGTGTCATGATCCCTGGAAGACATAAATACGAAAATATGTCTGAGCAAGTCATATGGCACATTTAACATTATACAGTACAGATATCACTGAACTGCCATATATAGCAACCTATTAGCTAACCAAGAGTGAAAAGCTTTAACTGCCACTTATCACTGCTCACCCCACAACTGCTTGGAAGTGCCTGGCTCACTCTCAATCTAATGAACCATATAAGACTATACAAGAGTACCTGGCACACTGTATGCAACACGATTCACCACCTAGCCACAGCAGATATACATCAAGCTGATGTGTAAAGAAATATATCATCCATAACAGTGAGTGTAAGGTCCAGTAAATGTATTACTATTATACCACACAAATTGTTAATGGCAAACCCGTGTCCAAAATATGTGCACAATTGGGAATATAGGTTGCATACTGCTGTAGTACACTATGAATGTTGCTAGATACGCAATTAAATGTTTTACCACACATATGTCAAAGGACATGTTACAGACATACCCACACACACATCAGACATAATTACAGGATACAAAGGTATGACAACCCAGATAAGCTTTCAGTGTGTACTATACAGTATGTGTGTCAGTACTTACAAAACCTTAATCGTGAAAAATGTAATCTGTGATGACTACAGGGACCACACAAAACAGTGGATGCAAGCAATGTGGACATACACCATACTTTGCTGTACACGCCCAGAGCTTCAAGTAGTACTACAGTACACACAGGATTTGGATTCAACATCAGTACCAATCAATAATCATAGATGTAGTGCTTTAGCCTCCAGTGACACACCCTAGTTAAAACCAAGGGACTTAATCACACTGTATGCAATAGCACTTTTTCTGCCTAGCAACAGAATACACAGCTTTTGCTAGGATCAAAGCAAGGACCCATAATACCATGACATAAACAGTTTCCCACTAAGCTATCCCACAGATACATATTTTTGACGTATTCACAAACACATTGACCATCACAGTCAGTTAACAGTACAGAGAATCTATTGCAACAAGTAGATGTAGGTGTGTATGAGTATATATAACTATATATATATATATATATATATATATATATATATATATATATACATATACACATCCATTGGTGTACATATACATATATATGTAGGCACATATACATTTCACCTTTCATAGTGAGAATATCAATTATACAAAGGATGTGAGGTGTACAGTAATGTAATAAAATTGCACAGTCTTGGGATAAATGCATTTAAGGTGTTCACAGGCCAGGTAGCTTTAGCAGGCCTCACTGGCTTCAACATTGCAAACTGAACAAACTACCCACAGTGTTTAACCACCAAATGTCATATACCAGCACTGTATGCTGTCTTGTTTGTCACACACTAAAACCTACATACAAATATGCGCATACTAACCTTCACCAACATATATATCTCCACCCTTCACAAACAGTTGCAATATGTCCCCTGCTCTATGCACATATACAGATGTGAATATATATGACACATATATATTTCTCCGTATGTGTGTGGCATACACACACAAGGTCCACACTGTTGTAAGTCCCTGGACCTCACAGCTGAACTGTTGGGCCTTGCCGCAACACAAACAGGTGTCACATATGAACACACGCTAACATTAGGGGGGTATATATGGCTACAAATGCTAGATAAGCATACTAGACTGCTACAGCAGTTGCCAATGCTAAGCTACACTTTAATATGACTATCATGCATGTGTTGTTCTGTCACACCCATGTTTATATAATGTCAGCGCTAATCCTCCCAACAGCCATTGGCCACACTACTGTACAGAACACAGATAACATGGATCAGATCTTTGACATTTAATGCTGAGCTATACATTTCAATGGTATGTCCCACTGCCGACAGGTACACACTGTATTGTCCATAGCAGTAGTTAAGCAGAACATCTATGCATAAATAAGTACTGCTGCCACATATGAATGGTTCACATTATGTAGACTATTCTTCAATAACATCTACTACATGCCAGTAAATACATATGTGTCACATACCTTTCCTTTGTATTATTGTATTGTAATATTTCTTTTTCCTTTTCTCTGTCTCTCTCTCTCTGTCAGTCTCTGCAATAGAGTGATTGAGTTTGTTGGCAGAGATTGCAGCCTGCTTTTGTAGGTATTTGCACATGAGCATGTGATGGCCTCTGCACCATTTAGTGGCCACCACTTGCTAACTGCATGCAGCCTACTGTGTAGTAATTTCAGTAATCACTGTCATAGCAACCCCATACTATAAATTGCTAACTTAGGCAGGAGTGGCCCTTTCAGCTTTCCAAGATGGAGATCATCCTTGTTTGCTGTGGACATCATTGTTTAAGACAGAACGCTGGTATAGTTTTTATATCAGAAGCCAGTGGTGTAGCCAGAGATTTACATTTTGTACTCAAACCTAATATTGCTGCTTCCAGTACCCACTTGTCAGTGTAGAAATGTACTCACCCGTCAAAATGCTACCCCAAGATACATGGAAAGATGTACTTTCTTTTCAACTTTTACAATTAACTGCCATACAAAGCTAGTTATTGAGATGTATTCCTTTGGCACAAAAATTGTTCGTGAACTGTTATACTGTGAATATTCATTTACTCAGTTCTAAACAGTTTGTGCTTTTTTAGTGTTGATATTAGCACAAGCTGCTCAGAAAAGCTGGACACATGTCAGTACTGTGAGTATGCCTACCTACATCCTTGGTAGACCCTGCACACACAGGTATATTCTACATTTGGGTAGGGGTGCAGAAGTACAGAGAACGTAAGTATTATTGTGTGGATTTTATCTTGCTGGACTTGCAGGGTTGCTGTGTACATGTTAGTTTATCAAGGCAAGTAGTCTGTCTGCGTAACTCCCAACTGTGGACCTATCCACATGGTAGCCAGAGAATAGCCTGTTATTTTTGTCTGTGCACCACACGGGTCTTTTCAGCAATAGAGCAATGGCATTGTTACAGTTGGTTGCTACCAGTTCATGGCTACATCCATTTGTATTTCAGTGTTGTATTCCTACATAAGGGTATGCTTCCGAAACTCCTTCCAAAGCTATTTGCACAGTGTGTAACAGCAGAAAGGCTGATATGCCCCTGTGTTTCTGCCTCTGCCAGACCTCTCAAACACTCAGGTACATATTTGAACAGACTCAGGGAAAAGTAAGGAAAAAGTCAGGGACACCTTTAAAATGTTAGTGCCATTAAGTTGAAACATTGAGAGAATCAGAGCATATGCACCTTTTCTGAAGTAAAAGAAGTGTCTAACTCTTAATTATTGTCATTATTCATTAAGTGTAATTCACCACCTTTCTGGCCAAAGTCAGTAGTTTTAGGAGGAATTCAGAGGGACAGAGCTAAAATGTGTGTCAAAATCAGGGACATCCCTGAAAATTAGGGACAGTTGGGAGGTATGGGCTCTGCCCTAAACAGATATGCCAGTGTTTGTCCTGGTGTGATACTGTGTGGGGTTGTAAAGTGATGGTGTAACATTATTTCCTGCTAGAATGACTGCTTCTCTTATCACAGCCATGTAATGTAATCCCACAACAACTGTTGGTAAAGATCCACAGAACAAGTTTTGTGGTATGGCATTCCTATTTTTCCTTTACATTCACTCATTCTGATGCATGATACATTTATTTCAGCACCAACTTGTTGTATATCTACCGTGGCTTAGTGGTACTTCATGTTGTGTAGTGTGTACAAGGTCCGGGGTTCGAGACTGACAGAGGTATTTTATTTTGCTCCTGAGCAGAACAAGGGCCTTCACATACAGAGTGACTAAGGCACTTTTAAGCAGTTGTAAGCGGGTTTGCGTGATGCTTAGCTAAGCGCAAACAAGTGCACACTCGCGCAAACCCGCTAACTACTGCTTAATAGTGCTTACTCCCGCTAACCCCCGCGTTCATTTCTTTGAAAGAAAAAAAAAATGGGGAGATAGGAAAGTGGTGAAAAAGGGGCACAAAGAGGGAAAGACAGTATGGAAAGTAGCTCGGGATGTGCAGGATGGGTGTAGAGAAGGTCCATAGTTACCCATTTCTTTAACAGCAACAGCTGTGCATATGGAATAAATTTGGAGGTAGATATGAAACCTTCAACCCCCAAGAGAGGGGTGAGGACAACAAAGTATGTTGTAATGCCAATTAAATTAAATTTTATGTGTCCAGTGGACATGTGTGCAAAATGGGCAACTATGTATGGGGCGTATTTTTTTTTTTGGGAGCAGATTACCCCCTTTTTTTTCAGGTGAGAGTGGAATGTGGGGTAGGGGAAGTAAGTATATTTGGGGAGGTAGGTTGGGGAGGTAGCCAAGACAAACAAGACGCATACAGGGGCGGTATATGACACGTGGTGGGTGAACACCTTTGACGGGGAGGGATGTTTGGAAATCGCAAGCCCATGAGCCCACAGATGGAAACAGTGGGACTGAAGTCCCCACCCATGGGCAGTCACCACTGCACCTTCACAGCCCAGAGGGTGGCTGTGCTGGAGGCTGTGTAGGAGGGGCAGGCTGACCTGGGAGTTGAGCCACTCGTGCCTCAAGCTGGTGTAGAGGTTCTGCAACAGAACGTTCAATCTCTCTACGCACCACAGCCTGGACCATTCGAAGGGTCCGCCTACGCTTGAACAGGGGTCCGAGCCCCATCCCCTGCAGCGCTTCCACCCAAAGGTGGCACAGGGCCAACGGAGGAGGATGTCCCAGGCTGGGCACCGGACCTGCTGGTGCCAGGTGCCATGGCCAGCTGAGGTGGGACAGGTGGGTCCGCTGGGACCGGCCTTCCCATACGAACTATGTTTTGGAGGGTTTAATAAAGATATGGGTTAGTAACAGTCAACAGCATTCCCAATTAGTTATAACAGCATGCAGAAGTATTCCCATTAACCCAACACACCAGAGTTTCAACAGTTGAAAAGCAAGCATAACACATGCATATATAGAACAATAGTGGACATGACAACAGCATGCGGGTTGAATTGATGGCAACAGGCCACCAATATTGTGGTATTTTTAACAGGGCACATGCATAGAAATAAATGCAAATATTTATAAATCAATTGGACATATGTCCCAACAAACGTTTTGAGATTAGACATACCCATTGAGGTGTGGAATTGCATTTTTTATGCACATACAGTAGGGTGGAAAAGGATAGCTCAGTTAACAACTTATATATCCTTCTAATTTTCACTACATTCCTATTAACTGCAGTTATATGTCCTTTACATGTATGATTACACTATCCAATGTCCTTGTATTGTGCAATTGGATTTTGCTAGATCATTATATACATGAGCTGTATCTTACATACAAACTGTCCAAGATGCAGATGTTACTTCTATATATTTTGAGAGTTGCTCACACACACTACTGCTAAGATGGTACACTGACAGCTCTACTTTCATATAATTATCTAGATATGTTCAGGTGAAAGTATCAGTTATATGTTAACAGCTCCCTACATTTCTGGCAGCACACTGACATTTCCGGGGAACACAATACCAAACTACTCATGTGCCAGATTAACTTGTACATGCTGGGCATAAACCAACAGTTGAGGGCTGTAAATATGCAAAAAAGCTACTGACACTCCCTTCATCCACGTTATGTGGGCCTACCCAAGTGTGGGTTAACACTGCTTAATACAACAGTACTATTTGTAAAATGTAACAGCACAACAACGTCAAAGAAAATGACTCCAGGATTTCTACATTTATTAATGGATTATTACGCCTTTATTTATTGGCTTAAAAGACTTTTTGAAGGCTCTCTCATTTATTTTATATAACAGTACATGCAGAATAATTACTAACCTGCCTGATGATGCAGTCTTTGAAACCTATCTTCATGGGCTTGCTGATTCATAGCCCGGACACCTGCAGCTGTGAAGTAAATGCAGTGATATTGAGACATACCTATCCATAGTATAGACAAGCATAGCAATTCTTAACTACTTAATACAATGGCTACTTACTCAGTAGTGGGGCATTATGCATCGCACGGGACTCCTGGATCCACTGGTCCAGTTGATCCTCCTTACGTTGCTTCAGGTCAGAATAATGGTGCCTGACCTTCTCGCCAGTCCATGGAACACCAGTGGCACTGGTAAGATCACGAGCAAGACTGTTCCAGGCCTCCATTTTATATTGGGTGCCCTGGTATTGGCCCCGCAGGAGTCTTTCCTTATGATTGTGGACAAGGAGCCAAACCATTACTTTGGACTCCTCGATGCCCCAACGTTGCACTCGAAATCGAGTGCCTTCTACAACACCGGCCATGCTGACTGCAGAAGGGAGCTACAACCAGTTATGGCACGTATTCCCACCTGTGGAGCTTAAATATGTCTCATTTCTTGCACTAATTTGTGATTGGCCAGTTTTGAAAAAACTCAGCTGTAGGCACACCTGCTTAGCTGATGTTGGCAATGTTTAATATTCGTTTGATAGATATGTGTCTGTTGAAAGTGCATGGTTATGAAATGCTGTCATGGCTTAGTCGTTATGTATTGTGACTATAGTGCACAGCATCCTGAGTTCGAGCCCTGTCTCTGCTTTTTATTTTCCTACTGGCCAGACCTGAATGGTTAAGGTACAGTAAAGGAGGTGTGGCCGTGTTTAGCCGACTTTGTTCAACTTTGCCGACTTTGCCCAATGTTGCTCGACGTTGCCTGAAGTTGTGCTGGTTAGTGCGGTGCGCAGCTACGTGCAAAGACATTGCGCTTGTTGACGCGTTGCTCAGCTATGAGCAATTGGTTTTAAATATGCTAAATACTGCTAAAATGTGCTTAGCAGTGCTTTATATTGCTTAAAATAAGTTACTCATGCCTCAGAATGCATAACCATTTCACCTTTATATATATATATATATATATATATATATATATATATATATATATATATATATATATATATATATATATATATATATATATATATATAATTTGTTTACTACTACATATAACATTTGAATGCTTTTTACAAAACCTATACATGATAAATGTCAGGAAATATTTTTGTATACAGATTTCCAACAGAAAATGGAACGTGCAGTAGTGGGACTCGAACCGGGAATGCCTCCTCTTTGTGCAAAGGCTCTAACCACTACGCTATCACTATTTCGCTTAATTTGCATATATTTTTGTTATTTTCCTCTTTGGTGTCTAGGCTGTTAACTGTAGCTAAGCAATGGGCAAACCTGCGCAAACACGTGCAAATATGGTCAGCTATATCGGAAATAAAAAAAAAAAAAAAAATTCTTTTAATTTTTAAATTTGTATGAGGTTTAACATATGGGGGAGTGTAGTGACAATGTACACATGTGAGCGGACTCGCTCATGTAACTCGACATTTCTTGGGTTTTGTCAGTGCAGGGGCGTGGTTTTATGGACTGCTCGGCAGTCCAACACGCCCCTACACTCGTCCACGCTCCGTGTAAGCTTTAGAGTTGAGGCAGCGTGCCCTCATTAATATGAATGGTGCTCTGTCATCATACTCTTAGACTGGCGTTTCCGTGTAAGACTAATCTAGTCTTACATGGAAGATTAGTGAATCCTGGGTCTGTATTTATTCTTTTTATATACCTTTCTTTTAGGTAAAACAAAATTCTTATTTATGTCAAACTGAAATTTTTTTTGATTATTGTACGTAACTGAAATCCTTAAAAGATATTCCAGAATATCTCCCATTAAAACTTTACCAGTCTCTTCCTGCCTTCTTTAAATAAGTCTTTAATTTATGTGTTATGAATTATCCAAATTTAAGTCTTCAGCTAAAACTACTAATTAGCTGTTATTTCAGGAAACCTATCACTCATTCTAATTTTATAATCCTTATTACCAACCTAAAAGAGTAAAATGTCCCTACTCTTCAAATATTGTATTTTTCTTCTTTAAGGAAACAAAAGGTATATTTAATAGTTTTGATCTGTTCCTAGAGTAATCATTTATTCCAGTATATGTTTGCTTTTTTGCCAGTTATTTTATATAATAGCAACTTATATAACTCCTATGGAAGATTTTTTCCTACTTTCTTATTGTCCATTTACTTTGTTGTGCATGCAATGTTTTCATTAGTTAAATTATTATCTTCAAATATTCTATCACCTAGGTTCCATCCTCTTTATCACAAACGTATCAAAATACTTAAGTAACTAACATTATATCGCTAAACTGTGTGAATGTGGCTCCTTTTTACTTTTAATTTTGTCCATTAATTTACATTTCTTAATAAAATTATTCTGCAAAATGGCATACTTAAATTTTGCATCCATCGGGCTGCATATAAATTATCTTGTTTATGCAAATTATAAAGACTCTCTTTATAAACTCTGCCATTTGTACTTACAGGTTTCTATGTAAATAAACATAGTCGAAATTTTAATCCTTTTCTTTCTGCTTTCCAGACATTTGTGTATTACTTTTCTTAATTCAGAGAAAAATCAAAAAGTGTTTATTTTTGCATTTAGCTAACAGTTTTCATTCATTTTTCAAGTTATATTTGCCAGATCCATTCACTCATTCATTCTCCAATACCTACTTTATCCTGATCAGGGTTGTGCGGGAGCTGGAGCTTATCCCAAGAATCAGCAGGTAGTTTTCAGAAAAGTAATGCTGGATGGCATGCCATTTCATCACCAAACTGATGCATGTATCATGCAGACACACACACACACACACACACACACACACACACACACACACACACACACACACACACACACAAATACTTGTTATCTTGTTTGTCAGTAATATAGGCAAACTTACCATGTACTCCATTTTAAAGTAAATCTCCATCTTTATTACACTACTTAAAGCTAAGCAGTACAAATTAAAATGTAAACTAGAACAACCCAGTATGGTGAAATATTTCTGCTTATGTTTTCCTTTACAGGTAATATCACAAGTAAATGGGGGGGGGAGTGGGGGGTGCTCCTGCATAGGATAAGTAATTAATTAAATTAATTAAGTAGATAAATAATCAGCAGAGACAGGCATTAACCGAGTTAGCAATCTGATCCCAAGAGACCGTGTTCAGTTGTTACCCTGACATGTAGTGCAGGAGGAACAGAGGTGGCCAATTACTTACAAATATGTAAACATTTCATTGCTGTGCTACAGAAAGAACAGTTGCTTGTCAGTTATTTAAACAAAAACATGGGACAAATATCATGAAAGGTACAGAGCAAACTGATGCTAAGGTCTGAAAGACTTGGAAGCAGAGTTTTTAAATGCATATTTTTATTTTTTGCATTTTGGTAACTGAATTGTTGGCTAGAACTTTTTTTTGTTTTGCAGGGTAGGTATAGCAACACAAAACATTTAACTAACTTGGTCAGTATCACACAGCATACAAGCAAGAACTGGTGATGTTCAAACACAGATCTCCAAATCCAGCACCTGGCAACAATATTTATATACATGTTGTTATTTTAATACATTACGAGTAATCAGTATATACCATCATTTAAATAAAAACATAATGCATATATTCTGAAAGGATATAGACTGAATTATATTAAGCTCTAAACAAGTCATGATACCAGGGTTATTAGAGAGCTAAAGATAGAGAGAGAGAGAGAGAAAAATGATACCAGCTAAATAAATGCAGTTGAGTCTGCTAACTTGATCCATGTCAGCCAAGTTATTTCAGCACAAGAGGAAGTATTACTTTCTGCTTCTTTTATTTGTGACTTACCAAATAGCACTCAAAAAGGCAAAGCTTTAATGTCATATATGCCATGGATGGTTTCCCTATGAAAACTTGAGACACAATCTTTAAAAACATGTTCGGTCATAACTGACCGAGAACACAGTCCACATACAACCCACCCATTCAGTTCAAAATATGTATTTTTGCAGCCCATTGCATACCCTTAAGAGTACAAGAACCTCCAACTAATTTATGCTAAGTATGTGGACATAGCAGCAGTGGAGAAAGGAGAAGCTCACCAGAGCAGTGCAGGGTGGTTTGTCACCACCACTGATCCTGCAGAGCCTATGTGTCAAGGATACAATGTACAATCAAAAGTTAAACTTTAGTTGTGTTCAGGAGTAGAATCTGATTAACTAGCCATGGATCATATGCAGGGAAGGCCATTTACATCTGTGGTATGTAAGTAAAGTCAGAAAACAGAAGCATTTGGGAACACTAGGTAATTATGGACCGAACATTTAAATAGAATATGGATCAATAAAGGACTTGAAAATTTTAGATAGTTCACATTTTCCCAACCCGTCACAACATTCTGGGTTATCTCTTCTCCATTTCCTTATAATTCTTCAGGAAGAGAGGCTAGATTTATGGCATTAATGCTCTGTACAAGTGTTGACTACTTGTGGAAATGAAGTTTAGAAGTGTAGCATTTTAAGCTGGATCTTTCAATCCCATGTTAATAACATCCATTATAGTCATGTGACATTTTTTAACACCTGTACATAAATATTTGAGCACATTTGCCATGATTTCTGATGTCTGCATTACCAGTGTCACTGGTTTCATGCTTTAGTGTACCATAACCATAGTGGCCTTAAGTGTGGATCAGATGCTTGAGGTCAGCAGTCATGTCGGTGGCTTGTTTGTTTATTTTTTTCTAATATGACTTTACTGGCTATACTGATTAGCTCCTTAATCTTATGTTTTCAGTGTTGATTCATGTTCATACTTTTACTAAACGTGAATGAACCAGGTTACGAGGAAATATTTTGTAAACTTATTTTTTTTTTTTAAGAAGAGTTGTCATATTCTAAGTATCTGCCTGAAATATATACAAAACATTAACAGAGGACCTCAGCTTAACAGCTTATCATAAGGCAGACAAAACAGGAACATATCAGAATGATAGGGTGCACAGCTCTGCAGTTACTAGAATGTTAGCCTTAGCTGGGCATTTCATGTGACTACCATGGGGCAAAAATCCACATCTTTCTTATCTTCCGATAAAGGTGTGCAAATATGTACAGAACCACACTGAGCCATGTACTGTAACAAAGGTACATGTCCAAGAACTGTTCAGCCAAACACCTACAAAGGTGAACTTGTCACGTTGCTCTGTGGTGTGTGTGTGTATCTGCATTTCTCTATCTATGCAACCTTTTAAGCCATAGCATAATAAAGGCATGTATCTGGCCTGCCAAACTATGCACTGACAAATGTGTGTGTGTGTGTGTGTGTGCATATACATGTATGTGTATGACCTAATGAGCCATGAGCACTAAAGCCAAAGAAGAAAGTCATAAGTTTGCATCTACTTCTGTGACTTTGTGGTTAAAAGTCCATCCTTGAAAATACTGCTTCAGAACAACCTTAACTATACATGAATTAACCTTCACAGATAACCTGTGTCCAAGGGACCTGTCACTACTCAGATGACACAATATCACTCTTCTGTGTCAGTGGTGCAAGTATGGAAAATTGAGTAGTGAATCTTTTTTATCCTAAACAGGGAGATACTACTGCCACCTGTGCTGGCTGGATAGGCAGAAAAGTACCCATAATGCAGTGCAGTGGCATCCTCTCATGCTTTTCCTAGCAGTCATTCCCTCTTTGTGGAGCTGTGTCTGTCTAGTGCATGCTGAAATCCATGATGTTAAGTTGTCAATCTCGCCTTCATTCTTGCTTGATGGGTTCGGAGCCGATCCGCTAAGCTCGAGAGTCACTTTTACCAGCTCGAGGCAGCCCCATATCCCATGATGCAAGGCTACCCAGATCTCGGAGGTCTTCTTTACGAGCTCCTGGTAAGTTATTCACTTTTGTGAGATTTAAGCCCCTTTTAGTTAAAAACCTTTTATTGATAGTTTTAAGTTTATATTGTACTTTTTCTGACAGAAAATCCCTGTCTCCTTTAATATTTTGTTAGTCAAACTTTCCTATCCCATCCCCTGTTAGGGTGTGTGTGTTAGTTTTATAGAATACCTTTTGGTATTTTATTTAAGTTAATTTTGACTGGTGTGTGTGTGTGTTTTTCAGCACCATGTCAAAGGAGAGGGTCTCAGGTTTTAAGAGGTGTGACTCGTGCTGTCAGAAGATGTCTCTGACAGACGGTCACACTTCTTGCCTGTATTGTCTGGGCCCTCTTCACCTGCAGGACTCCTGTGCTATTTGTCACTCCTTCAGCCAGAGAGTCCTGCAGGAGGCGTAATAAGCGTTGATACTTAGGGGCCTTCTTGCCGGAGGGCTCTCCGGCTAAGTCGGCTCCACAAAAATCAGCAAAATCTTCCAAGGCCCAGGCTTCTGTATCTAAGCCTGCGGCCTCAGCTCCGACGAGATCGGCTCCGCTGGAGCCGATCCGTCTTGGCGCCGATGGCTATCGGTGCCCCTTCGACCTGTCGGCTCCGATCGGTTCCGACACCCATGTGGCAGACACCGTTACTTTGGTGGCTGTATAGGCTCTGGCTGGAGCCGATACATCGAGCTTCCTGTCGGCTCCGAAGTCGGCTCCGACAGGATCTTTAGTATCGGCTCCGATGGCTCTTTCCAGGAAGAGATCGAGGTCTCCTTCCTTGGAGCCGATACTTCGGCTCGGCTTCACCTCTTCTATCGGAGCGGAGCCATCGGAGCCGATCTTCAAGGTCTTCCAGACTGTCAGATCATGACCTTGAGAGAGTGGTCAGTAGATTACTTAAGTCACAGGTACTGGCCCAAATGTTACACAGTCCGTCTCAACAGACGACTGTTGCTCCACACCCGTTACAGTTCCTCCTTCAACTCTATCCCAGAGCTTGGAGTTGGAGTCTTCAGGAATGGTTACTGCTACGGCTGGAGGATGGATACCCCCTTCTGTTCCTTCAGCCTCTACTCTTATCTCCTCGAGACCTTCCTTAGAGGGATTCGGTGGTCGGGCTTCCATGGTCTCCTCCGAGGGGGTGAGTGGCATCGGACCCTTGTCCGAGCCCACTCTTCCCCTTGGAGCCTCGCCTGGTGAGCTCGGCTCCGACATCTGCCTCGGAGACTTCCCTTCGGTGGCCCTGGAGTTCCTAGCTCTTGGAGCGGGTTCTCTCGGACCTGCCTGGGAGGTGATGAAGAGTGTACTGGCCACTGGTATCAGTCAGCAGTCTGTTCCCGTAGCTCCTCCCTCTATAGTACCTGTTGACATCTCTGCCACTTCTCTTGCTACAGGACCCAGAGATCCTCCGCCTCAGGTTTCCCCATTGGGAATTTCCCCTCTTCCGAGGATTCTCCTGATGTTTGGAGATCCTCCTAGGAAGAGGACTTGTAAGAGGAAGCATGTAGACTCCCCGAGTCTGTCACTTGGATACTGACTTTGATGAGTCAGAGGGATCCCTAGATCCCCTCTGAGGATGTCTCCTTCTCAGACATCCTAGAACTCCTGAAACAGAGGGAAACTGGCCCACCAACAATCCCTCTGAGGATGAGTCAGTATACCTAGAGGCGTTTGGATCTCGGCCCTCCACCTCCTGGGTGTCTCCGCCTTCGACCCCTTATGCAGGTTATTGCACGAAGGCGTGGGCAGCTCCTGACTCGGTAGAGCCAGTCCCTAGGAGGCCTTCAAAATTTATCACTGCCCGTGTGACAAACAATTCCTTACTAAGGGTGTCCCGCTGATGCCATGGTGGTGGCTGCGGCCACCAAAAGGAACTTGCAGATCCTTCCGTGCCCGTCCATCCTCCTAATAAGGACTCTAGGACCATGGATGCGGATGTTTTCCTCAGCGACCTTTGCTATCGTTAAGCTGAATTACCTATGTCACTTCACCAGACTCCAGAGGGATATCCTGAAGGAGCTGGGAGAAGTAGTTCAGGATCCTACAGCTGCAGGGGCTCAAGAAAAATTGCTTCTCAGCTAGGAACCCTCAATTCCATTGCAAACTCCTCCATGCGGCTAATATCTTATGCTGCGGATGGAGCAGGCACAGGTGTGGCTCTTAGACGCCAAGCCTGGATGCGGCTATGTGATTTTTATGGATCCCTTTAAGGCCCTTCACAAATTCTCCCTTTGATGGGTCAGCTTTGTTTGGCTTTCAGGTGAAGGAAACCTTGACCAGGTGCGAGCAGGACGGCAAGACTCTTTCTGCTGTTGGAGTCCGTTTTCCACCCCTTCTAGGCCTTATCCCAAAGGACAGAAGGGTGGGAAGATGTGGTTCCGTAAATCCCAAGGAGTCACGCCGGATTCACGTGGTCAGTTTACCCCTAGAGGCAGAGGGGTAACAACAACAGACGCTCTAGAGGCAGAGGGGTCCAAGAACCAGGGAAACAGGGAGCCTCTCTCTGACAAGCCCTTTCAGCATCCCTGAGGTGTTGCCCGGCTGTCCCTCCTTGGAGGCAGTCGGGGAAGATTATCACTGTACCCAGAAGCCTGGCATTCCCTCACTCAAGACAGATGGGTACAGTCGATCATATCCAAGGGTTACATAATTCCTTTCGAGGAAAGTCCCTTCCCTCAAGTTCCCTTCCAGATGTACCACTAAGGAGATTGCAGAGTCAGAAATCAAAACTACTGCAAAAAGAGCCATTCAGCCAGTTACAATAGACCATTCAGAGCCAGGAATCTACTCAAGGTTCTTTTGGTCCCCAAAAGACGGGAGACTGGAGACCAATATTGGATCTCAGCAGACTCAACAAGTCTGTCAGGAAAACAAGATTCCGAATGGTCACTCTTCAGTCAATTCTGCCCTTCTTACAGAAGGACAACTGGATGTGCTCAATAGATCTTCAGGATGCCTATCACATCAAAATTCACAGACGCTCCAGGAGATTTCTCCGCCTGGGGTCCAGTCATTTCCAGTTCAGAGCCCTGCCCTTTGGTCTCACTACAGCCCCCAGAGTGTTCACCAAATGCATGGCAGTAGTCACGGCTCACCTGAGACGTCAAGGATTCCAGGTGTTTCCAGATCTCGACGACTGGCTCCTGTCAGCCACCACCAGGCATCAGCTTATACAAGCCAGGGATTACACAATAGACCTTTGTTCTCATTTGGGCATCTCAATCAACTTCGAAAAGTCATCCTTATCGCCCTGCCAGTCTATTACCTTCATAGGCGCAAACTTAAACACTGTTCGGATGTCAGCTACCCTTACAGAACAAAGAGTTTCAGACATTCAGACTCATGTCAGGATCATTCTGGCCAGCAAGAAAATACAGGCCAGAATGGTTCTAAAGGTATTAGGTCTCATGGCTGCGGCCATTACTCTTCTGCCCCTGGCTCGATTCTACATGCGCCTTCTTCAGTGGATGCTGTTCACACAGTGGTCATACCAGCAACTTCCAATGTGTCACCAGATTCTGGTGACACAGACATGCAAAGAGCATCTTGTTTGGTGGATCACATCGTCTCAGGTTCACCAAGGCAGGTACTTTGTACCTCCATCCCCGATAGCCACTGTCACCACAGATGCCTCCCTGATCGGGTGGGGGGGTCATTATCAGGGCAGGATGGTTCATGGGACGTGGCAACCCCTCGTGCACCATCAGCACCTAAATGTCCTGTTGATCAGAGCAGTGGTTTGAACGTTGCTAGCCCTCAACGACTTTCTTCCGGGACAATTGCAGTCCACACAGACAACATGTCTGTAGTTTGGTATATCAACAAACAGGTCGGAACCAAGTCCTACCCCTTGTGTCCAGACTTTGGCAATGGGCGATCTCCTCACACCGGTTTCTGGTAGCAACGCATATCCCTGGGAAAACCAACATTATAGCGGACAGATTGAGCAGAGCTATCCTCATGCCTCACGAGTGGTCTCTCAAGCAATCTATAGCGGAAGAGATTTTTCTGGAATGGGGTCGTCCATGTTGCGATCTTTTTGCTACTCCCCAAAACAGCAAATGTCCAGACTTCTTCAGCCTCTTCCCCCTATCAGGCCATCCCCCCAGAGACGCTCTGACCCAGGATTGGTCCCAGGGACTTCTTTATGCCTTCCCTCCATTTCCTCTGATCCCTCAGGTGATCCAGAAAGCTACCGTTTTGAGAGCCAAATTGATTCTCATTGCCCCTTACTGGCCTCGACAAGTTTGGTTCCCTCCATCATCACCTTTGCATCTGCACCCAGTGCCAGATCTTCTGATTCACCAATCGGGTCAGCTGCACCGGTCAATCCCTTCTCTCAACCTCACAGCATGGTTGCTCCACTTCCTTCCTTAGCCAGGCTTCCTTTGATCTCTAACCCAGTTAGAGACATCATAGTAGCTCCACTAAAATCCTCTACCAGGAGGATTTACACAAGCAAATGGAACGTTTCTCTTATTGGGCTAAGGCCCAAAATATTGATCCTTTTACTGCCCCTGTTCAGGCAGTTCTGGACTTCTTAGCAGAGATATTTCATGCAGGCTCCTCTTCTTCCACAGTCAGAGTTCAATTGGCTGCTATTTCCAATTTTCATGTCGGGATAGCAGATCATAATATTATGTCCCATAGGCTCTGCAGGGCCTTCTTGAAAGGAATTTTCCTACTAAAACCTCCAATCAGGAATCCTCCTCCTCAGTGGGATCTAAATTTAGTGCTGACATCCTTGATTCTTCCCCTTCGAGCCAGCTGTTTCTTGTTCCCTGAAATATCTTTTTGGAAAACGTTATTCCTAGTGGCTATTACATCTGCCAGGAGGGTGTCTGAACTTCATGCTCTTTATTTGGTTTTTCACAAAGACAGAGTATCTTTGAGAACTAACCCAACCTTTTTACCTAAGGTCGCTTCAAAGAACAATTTGAATCAATCCATTGATCTCCGGTATTTTTCCTAACTATTCAGATAGAGCTGAACAAAAGCTACATTATCTTGATGTCCACCGTCAACTTAGATATTATTTGGACAGAACAAAAAATTTAGAAAATCTGATCAACTTTTGTTTCCTATGCGGATAATAAAAAGGCCTTCCTGTTTCTAAAGTGACTTTGTCCAGATGGCTTTCTTCGGTCATCTCTGAAATTTATACTCAGGGGAAAACAGCTGTGCTCAAAACCTAAAGCACATTCAACTAGGAGCTTAGCTACTTCTACAGCTTTTCAAGCTAGACTTCCTTTGGACACTATTTGTGCAGCGCCACTTGGGCTACTCCTCACACTTTTGTTTCCCATTACAAATTGGATTTGGCCTCCAGGGACAGGGCCAGTTTTGGCTCTACAGTCCTCAAGAGTTTGTTCCATTGAGCCACCCAGGATAGAGGTGCTAGGACGGTCCCATCAAGCAAGAATGAAGGCGAGATTGACAATGTACCTACCATAACGTTCCATGTTAGTTGTCTTCTTCCTTCCTGGCCTGGACAGACCTTGTATAAGAAACTGTTATGCTAAAGACCATTCAGACCTGGTCCTTTTCCATCTGTAAGTTTCTTTCTTCCTTTGGGAAGTATTTTATGCTTGGTGCTATTGCCCTTTGTCAGCAAACGAGATCTGGGTACTTACCACCTTGCATCATGGGATATGGGGCTGCCTCGAGCTGGTAAAAGTGACTCGCCGAGCCGAGGGATCGGCTCCGAACCCATCAAGCAAGAAAGAAGGCGAGAGAAGACAACTAACATGGAACGTTATGGTAGGTACATAACTTCTTATTATTAGGGGTCAACTGCAATGGCAATGAAAGAAGATTGTTGCACCCACAGGAAACCAAAGAATCAAAGAAGAACTTGCTCAAACTTGATAGCGTGCTTACATAACATCCTCAGTGCTTGTTTGCTCTTCCTGCTCATTATGGAAGCACCCATTTTTGGCTCCATTGTGGAGGTGCTAGCAACCTGATAGGGTATTATGGCTATAATCAGCATGAGGTGAGTTGACTTATTGCCAACGTGCAGATTACATTTTTTATGTCTAAAAATAAATCATTCTATTTCCCATAAAATCCCTTAGAAATAAATGCTGAAGTTTCAGAATTACGGCAACAGATGAATTATTGGCTTTCCATTTTTTCATCTGTGTACGTTTGCTGATAGCCAGATCACAATCTTTTAACTGAGTTAAAAAAAGGTTTCTTTGTGGTGGAATCTACGTAACTTTAAGCAGCTGTGTTTGAAATGACTGTAGGGAGTCTCTATTTATTTATTTATTTTTTAATCATGCAGCCCTTCTTCAGTTTGAATAGAATTTTATCTACAAGATATCATGAGAGTTACGTTAGAATTAAACATTCTAATTTGTGAAACAGGAGAATCTGATGCTCTTAATAAAAAGTGTGATGTATTTTCAGTACAAAGCAAGATTACTGATGGAATATTAAATATATATAAAGTACATAGTGGTACATTGTTGGCCTTAACAGTACCACTGTACATGCAGAAAGTAAACATAACTTAAACAATGTATGGTTTCCATAGTGTAGTAACCATAGTAACTGCTGAACTCAGTCTGCACTCATGTCTGTGTAAACACTTTTTATGCTTATCTTGCAAACTGTACTACAGGATCAGCCATTCTGACAGGTAATACTTCAGATGAAAAGACTTCCCCAGTCTTTGTAAATGCAAGATTAGACTTTGTAGTCTTTTAACAATGGCTTGCTATGTCTGCACTTTATAAATATAATATCACAATCTGTGGTGTTTTCTCTAAACACAGGGCAATACAGATTCTTATGAATAAGATGAAAAAAAAGCAAAAAGTACTCTGGTTGGATAAGAAAAGCAGATTATTTTTTTTAATGTCAGAAAAAGGTTTGTAGTAGGTTTTCTATCAAACATTTCCTTCCATGTGACTAATATGTCATATTTGACATTGCAGGCATGTCATTATTTCAGGAGCGTATATATATATATATATATATATATATATATATATATATATATATATATATATATGGGTCTAGGACACATGCTTGACTAGCATATGTCTGAATCACAAAACATCGAACATGCATACACGAAAGCGCATAACATTGAAAAGCGCTTCTGTGTATGTGTAGTTCAAAAAAAAAATCTATGTTTCTGCAGGGAGGCTTTTCCCCCTGCACCCCACACACACCCCCTACTTTATTATTCTCACTCTGAGATCGCACTACAGTGGGGAAAAGGGAATTTTCCCTTACTTGCACTGTAGTCTGATCTATGAAACAGGCACACATACACGGAAGCGCTTGTTGATGTTAAGCGCTTTCGTTTATGTTTGTTCGATGTTTTGTGATTCGGACATATGCTAGTCGAGCATGTGTCCGGATCCCATGTATACACATATATATATATATATATATATATATATATATTTATATATATATATATATATATATATATATATATATATATATATATATATATATATATATATTAATTGCGGTGGTGGTGCTGCGGTAGCGTTGTCGTCTCACAGCAAGACGTTGTCCTGTTTGATTCTCAACTAAAGCGTCTTCTGTGTGGAGGCATGTGTGAATGGGTGTACTTTCGTTGAAGGTTGTGCGTCAGGGCTGGCAACTCGGTATGTAAAAATCTACTGCCAATCATTAGCGGACCGGAGTTCCGCTGTGGCGACCCCTAACCGGGAAAAGCTGAAAGATACAGCAACAACAACAACATATATTCACAGTGGTAGGTCTATGAAGTAGATTTCTCTCAAAGGAAACCCAAATCTTAACCAAATGTGCTGCAGCTTACAAAAGATGAAAACTCCTACCACTCAGCCCAAGGGAAAAAGATGACATCTCACTGTTACACCTAAGAGTTATAGCATTATATATACTAGATGAGATCACTGCAGTGTACTATGGGTAGGATGAATAGATGTTAAACTGATAACTCCTGTACAAATGAATGTTCATTTCCAATAGTACCAGGCTAGAAAGCTTTCTTGTATCTTGCATTGATTCATCATCTTCTTTCGGCTGTTCCCATTAGGGGTCGCCACAGCGGATCACCTGTTTCCATTTCTTCCTGTCCTCTGCATCTTGGTCTGTCACACCAACCACCTGCATGTCCTCTCTCACCACATCCATAAACCTTATCTTAGGCCTTCCTCTTTTCCTGTTACCTGATAGCTTCATCCTTAGCATCTTTTTCCCAATATACTCAGCATCCCTCCTCAGCACATGTCCAAACCAATGTAATCTTGCCTCTCTGGCTTTGCCTCCAAACCTTCCAACCTGGACTGACCCTCTAATATACTTATTCCTAATCCTGTCCACCCTCGTCACACCCAGTGCAAATCTTAACATCTTTAACTCTATCACATCCAGCTCAAACTCCTGCCTTTTTGTCAATGCCACTGTCTCCAACCCATATAACATAGCTGGTCTCACTGCCCTCTTGTAGACCTTCCCTTTCACTCTTACTGGTACTCGTCTGTCACAAATCACTCCTGACAGTCTTCTCCACCCACTCCATCCTGCCTCTTCTTCACCTCTCTTCCACACTCACTGTTACTCTGAACTATTGATCTCGAGTATTTAAACTCATCCACCTTTGCCACCTCTACTCCTTGCATCTTCACGATTCCTCTATCTTCCCTCTCATTCACACACATATATTCTGTCTTAGTCCTGCTGACCTTCATTCCTCTTCTCACTAGAGCATATCTCCAATCTCTCCAGGGTCTCCTACACCTGCTCCCTACTCTCACTACAGATCACAATGTCATCTGCAAACATCATAGTCCACGGGGACTCCTGTCTGATCTCGTCTGTCAACCTATCCATCACCATTGCAAATAAGAAAGGGCTCAGAGCTGATCCTTGATGTAACCCCACCTCCACCTTAAACGCATCCATCACTCCCACCGCAGACCTCACCGCTGTTACACTACCCTCGTACATATCCTGTGCCACTCTTACATACTTCTCTGACACTCCTGACTTCCTCATACAATACCACAACTCCTCTCTAGGCCCCCTGTCATATGCTTTCTCTAAGTCTACAAAAACACAATGCAACTCCTTCTGACCTTCTCTGTACTTCTCCATCAACGCTCTCAGAGCAAATATCACATCTATCTTGCATTGATTAATAAAAAGAAAAGCTTGCACACACATGTAATGAACAAAAAACATAAATCAGTTAGGATGTGAGGGACTTCCTTATTCTGCACCACTCTGACTATATAAAGGAATTATCCAGTTGTACACACACAATGTGCCAGCATATCACATGACAGCATGCTGTTTACAAGTCGAATTAAAATGTATTGTTTAACTGACATGTAAAACATTTTATCCACAAAATGGGGAAGACAAGATTTGGTCAGATTTCAATGTGATAGGAGACTATGTTCACAAGAAGTCTATTTTTTTTTGGTGTTAACATTTAATATTGGATCTATCTAAAGCTACCAAAAATAGACTGTATAGTTACAAATTTGCAGTATATTCTCCTATTGCTTCCTGTTGTACCAGTGCAATGTGGTTATCTAACTGCTGTGTTAGTGAAAAATTATTTTTTTAGGGGGAATGCACTTAAGATACTCCCATAAATCTAGATCCCCTATACTCAGCCTCAAAATGTACCCTTTCTGATGTTCACCAGGTCAGAGAAGAGAAATAAGTTTATTTCCTTTTCCTCCAAGTTGGTGTGATCTTGGAGGTGGGATATATATGGAGCGCTCAGTATGTCTGTGTGTGTCTGTGTGTGTCCCATGCTTAGGGGAGCACAGATCATTGCAAAATTGCTTTGCAGTTACCTGTTACCATATATCTGCTGTAGCAAGACAGTGTGAGCAGTAGACCAGGAGTTGGTAAGTTCAGCATCAGTCAAAGTTGAATCTTAAATTTCATACCCTTTAATTTTATTCACTTACATATGGCTACATGAAAATCTTTATTGAATTAATTAGTCATTAAATACTCTCCTAAAGCACTCAAGTAAAATAAATGCAGTATTCATTTTTACACAATGCTCTTCAGTCAGATCTATTGGCAGCACATAGACACTTTACTTTGTTATTAATATATTCTATTATGCAATCAACTTAACAAAATCATCCCCCATACTCTTCTGTTAGTAACCTTAATTTAAAATTAAAATTAAAAATGCCTTGTTTAAGCATACACTGACATGTCCCCAAGCAAAATGGGGCTTCTTTGTTGTAGAGAAGGTGCAATGTGATGTGAGGGGGGGCCCATGGGAAAATAGGATAGAGGTGAGAGAAATATTTTGGCAGTTGTTATTGGAAGCCAATAGATTCCCAGGGTTGAATGAATACATATCCATTGCCCCTATTTTAAAAATGAGAGCTGCAAAACTATAAAATAAGTATATATAATGTTTTGCAAGTTCTTTTTGTTGGTTTTTGATTCAAGTTTATTTATCTGTCCAACACATTGTGATGGTTTTAACATTTATTTTAAAGTTCTTTTAAAAAATGTGCATGTTTTTATCTACTTTCATCTGTATTTGTGGAAAAGGTTGTCATGAATATTTTAGTTACAGGATTTAATTGGTGTCAATTAAACAATTGTTTTAACTACTAATTAGATTGGGAGGGGTATATAAGCAGGCACAGTCTTCATTCTTTCATTTAACATCTGAGGAAGTCTGGTGGATGAAAACGCTTTGTATTGTGTGGCGTTTATGTGATTAAACCTGCTGCTGCTTACACCTACAGGCTCGTGTTTTATTATTACCTTCTGCCTCTTTGGGTGCCTGTTGTGGTTTTATTGGTTCCTGGTTCTGTGGCACCCTTTCCTTGGAGTTTTTGGATAACCTTAATTTATTATGATGTATTGGTAAATGTCATGTAATTATTTAATTCATAGATTAATACTAGGCTAACTGCCCGTGTGGGCTATTTTAAGCCTAGCCAATTATCCCACACAAGAATCAAACCCTGCACCTTATATTTATTAGGTAAATACCTTAACCAGTATGCCAACCTTCTATGTGTCATAGTGCTTTAATGGACAGTACAGTATGCAGACATTTTCTTCTTATGTGACTTACTTAAAGCTCAGATGAATGCAAATATCAAATTAAATAAATAAACTAAAGGATCTGGTAAGAAAATTTTATTTACTTGTTACTTCAGCTGATTTAACATCCTGTCCAATCATGGCTCTCTGCCATGCTCCTATTGATTGCTAGGATAGGCTATAGGACCATGCAGCCTTGAATATGATAAAGTAGGTATCCGAGAATTAATAAACGAATGAATTCATGATCATTAAAGTTTTCATTCAGTACAAGCAGTTGATTACTATCCAATCTGCACATCTCACTAGTCTTTGTGCCAGGAGATGCAAATGAGTTAATACTATCTGTTTGGTGCATCTATATATCTGAAAACCTTTACATGTAAATTTCTCACTCTCGATGCTCAAAGTGGAGTCCCGATGTGAAGATTCTTAGCACTTCTTCGGTTTGAGCAGATCTAGAAAACTAAACTTCAGTCGTAAATTAAAAAAGAATCTTCTAGATGACCAGAGCAAAAACCTTATAAATATATACTTTCATAGGTTCATAGGTTCATACTAGGCTATCTGCCCAAGGGCATTTATAAGCCTAGCCCATAGTTATGTGGCTTTCGCCACCCCTTTAGTTTGAATAAAAACTATGCCTATCATTTTGCTGTGCCTCTGTCAAGCAGTGACACTGAAGTAATCCCTGGGGTATATCTGCAATCTCCCATCCATTGGTCAAGATTCCTCTTGAACAAGGCCAGAGAGGTGCTCTGCCTCACATGTACCGGGATTTTATTCCACAGCATAGGGAGTCTCTGGGTGATGAATCTGTCCCTCCAGTACGTTCTATTTATAACCGTGTCAAGGTTTAAGTCTCCCGCCCTTGTGGTTCTGAGGGATCTAGATTTTTTGAGGTGAAGCATATTCATCAAATCTGGGTTTGACATGGCCTTATATGTCAGGCACAGGTCACCTCTGAGCAAGCGGTATGAGACTGATTATAAAACAATGAATATTGTTGACATTTTACTGTTCTGTTATCTACAGGACTTTATAAGTATTTATTTGTATTGTTACATATTAAACCACAGCAAGAACTCCAGGCTTGTGTTGGGAGTAGAGGTTTGAGAAGATATGGTAAACTCAAGAAAAAGAATTTATAACCTGTCTTTATTATCAATATTGGCCTGTATAATATCAGGCCTGGACTGTAAAACATTTGGCTTGGAGTAGCAGAAAGCCTCTACTGGCAAGTCTCAGTACTCTGAACCTGATTTCCATTCCTGACCCCAGTAATGACATAATTCTGACGCATGATATACTGAATGGCTGCGAATCCTGCTGCATTAGGAGGGTTATTGACATTCTGAGACAGTCTATGGTAATGCATCTGATTACCCACTGCTGGAGTACTGTAACCTATGTGAGAACTCAGTGGTCAAGTCTGGCCAAAGTTGCTAGGCACCACAGTTCCACCTGAATGGCAGCTCTGATGCCACTGGCAAGGAGCCGTACAGGTGGAACTACATGGTCATAAGGTCATCCTGCACAGCCAGTATCTCTACCTGTATGTGCAACTTGCTGCTACAGACAATCTGGCTTGTAACCAGGAACTAGCTGTAGCATGAAATCCTGCATACAGATATTGCTGGTGCTTTGCTGAAACATCCCTTTAACTTCAATGGGCTACTCTGTTGTTTTGGGGATGTATGTGGCAGAATAGGGCATAGGGCTCTGGCAGTTACCATTAACACACACTGAATGAGGGTAAGTGGAGGCCTAGGTTTTGGACTCATGCATGCACTAACGGCTTCCCATAATATGTTCTCCATATCTAAATCCTCTTGGAATCCAGAACCTTGTCTGTCAAACAAAGGGAAGTGTAGACTTAAGAATATGGTTATAAGAGCATTTTTCGAAGAACAACATGGATGTTTACATGTAAGTAGTGCATTATTTTTTAATGTTTTGTAGGGAAACATTTTACATAATTCTGCTGAAAAGGCATCTTAGTCTGGAGATGTATTTGGTTTAAGTTTTTTAATGGCGTATTATAACACAAAATATAATACTGGATGTAACAATAATTGCTGTTATGCCACTATTAACAAGAACAGTATAGAAATTATTAGGTCTGTCGTGTAGATCTTTTTTAACTGAACTATATCTTCTGCAGATATTCGTTAAAATGTACTCAATGTTTTGTAAATTCATCTTAGTTATTTATATTAGCATCCTGGATACAATGTGCTCTGTTTCTGTGTGCATTTTTGGTCATTGTGCTAGATATTCCAGGGAACACTGAGTAATCATGCAGTTTAAAATAGTCGGTCAAAGGCACTTTCCACGTTCATACATCTTATTGATTTTATCATACCCCTTTATTAATGAACAAAGTCCTGGTGTCATTTTTCTCACTAATGCACCCTGTCCATGTCTTCTTGAAGACAAGCTTTTAAGTGAGTAAACTCATCTTCCCAAGCTGACTATTGGGCTGTAGACAAGCATGAAAATAAACACGGAGTACGTCCAAAGTCTGTCGTGGTAGTACATCATGGCTATTATACAAGGATGGTTCAGAACGCTTTCTTCTTCTTTCTGCTTTTCCCAGTTAGGGGTCGCCACAGCGGAACTCCAGTCCGCTAATGATTGGCAGTAGATTTTTACAGGTGCTAATGTGCCAGCTCAATGCCCAACCTTCAGCGAAGGCACGCCCATTCTACGCATGTCTTTCGAGCGCCACTCGACTGCGGGGGGGACATGCAGACTCCACACAGAAGGCACTTCAGCCGAGAATCGAATGGGAGAACCTCTTGCTTTGAGGCAACAATGCTACCGCTGCGCCACCATGGCTTATGATTCAGAACGCTTTAGCTTTATAAAATTTAGAGATGGAGAAGATGTTTCCATTGAGTTAATGTGAATCAGTGAGGTAAGGCATAGTAATCCATACATACCTTGTGAAAAATTTATAGTCAGTTAAGAGAGTCTAGCATATTACTAGATACTTAAAGCATATCCTGCTTTGCACGCATTTAAATTGTGTGCATAAATAAATTCTCCCTTTCTGTACTCTGAGATGTACACTGTTACACTGTTGGAGAACTTCGTAAGTAGTACTAAATTTCTTTTTCTATAGCAATTAAAAAACAAACTTTGTAACTAAATGGCTAGGCGAAAGAAACATGCAGAACAAGTGAATTCTACCCCAGTCCCTTTTCCTTACTAGGAGGAAGTCTACCTGAGTTGCATGTTGGCTCATCTTGTATGTGATCTTGTGACTGTCTCTCTTTCTGAACCATGTGTTGGCTGCTATCAAGCCATTTGCCAGACAGAAGTCTAGAATGGCTTCTCCTTCTTTATTCCTGTTGCCAACCCATGTGGACCCAGGCAGTCCTCATATCCTGTTCTGTCTGTCCTGTTATGTGCATTCAAGTCATCCATTACTAACAGTAGTAGGTCCTGCAACTGCTGTCTGAATGCACTCTTTTCCTCAGCATAGGTTGAGATTATGAATACTGCACTATCATTACACTGGAGTCTGATTGCCATGAGTCAGTCATTAATTCTGAGGATATCCCTCACTGCCTGTCTCTCTCACCACAATTCCTATACCATTTCTAGCCTGTCCCTCTCCTGAGTAGTAGAGTCTGGATCCTAAGCCAAGTGCCTTTGTTGCACTGCCCTTTCATCTCATCTCTTGGATACATAGGATGTCCAGCCTCTTCCATGCCATCATGTCATCCACTTTTAAGTTGCATCCTGTCAGTGAACCTACATTAAGCCTAGCAATTCTCAGTTCATGTTTGGCAGGTTGGTTGATTTTATGTCCAGCTTTCACTCAACAGAACTATCCCAGATAACCCAGACTGGGCTGCTGTGATTTATGGCAGGCATACACTGGCCAATAGGGGCACATATACCCCTCCCACCTTTAGCAAGTGTCCCTGGCGTAAGTCAGAGTAGACCAAGTCCTCAACCCACTTATCACCGGTAACTACCTATACCCATTTTGGCAACATTAGTCAACATGACTGAATCACCTAGCCCCATATTTTTACATTATCAAGCTAACCCTACCACAGCACTCAGTCTGTGATCCATGTTCTCCTATGTTGAGGATACTGTGCACCACAGTAAATGCCCAAAACAGTTGGTCTGTACAATCCGCCCTCTATAGGGCATCATGTAGAGTCTGTGCTGCTGCCCACAGCTCCATACATTAGTGAGTTTGAGTTGCTAACACTTAGCATGTTTTTTGGACATGGGAGAAACCCCACTGAGACACAGGGAGAATGTGCAAACTCCAAACAGGCATTGTTCGGAGGTCATCTGTGCATGGGAGGTGAAGACCTTAACCATTATGCCAACTGGTCTCTTGGGAAGTGATGCTCAGTGGAGAGAGAAGCTAAATAGTCTTATGGTGGGGGAAAGGAATAGTTCACCTACACCACCTCAAGGCACATTTAGTGTTAAGGCTTTCATTCAACCCAGGCGGAAACTCCACAACTAAGAACAACTGCCACTTTAGTTCAGTTATCTCAAGAAGAGTATTATAATCACCAAAAAGTGGTGGTACTTGGTCCAATGTTAGCTAAGGTTAAAGAGTGACTATAAAAATAGTAGTCATCAGAAATGGATCGGTGAATAATATTAAGAAGTAGTTCATGTCCATGCTGCTCTTCAGAAACATAGCTAAAACATACGAGGACAAGCAGTATCAGTAAAGATACTCACATGTACTGTGAATAAAGGATTACATTAAAGAAGTGGGTATGATTTAAATAAGCACATTTATGACATCATTTAGATAATAATGTATATTCCTTAAAAATTGTTGATAACATCATTCATTAGCTACAGTAAATGTATCGGACATGTACTCAATACGAATAAATTGACAGTGAGTTACAACAAAAGGGTTCCATTATAGCTCCTAAAGTGACATTATAAAGTAGTCTGGAATGGGGACCAGGTTTCTACAGCCAGAATGTCACCAAACAGATACCCTTTAACAATGACAGAAGCAAAAGGTGAATCATCCTTTTTTATCACTTTTATTGAATTATCACTTAAGACATAGGCAAACATGTATTTATGTAAACGTAGACACCATATTAATTTGATCCTAGTTGCAAATGTTATAAATCACATATGTTGTTTGTATAACTATCATCATTCCAACATTACTTGCTCAATTTCTGCCTTCCCTTAAATCTTACTTCTCCTACAAACATTATTCTGCATGTATTATCCCAAAAATTTCCATTTTTTGTATGTAATTTGCTGCTACCTTTTTCTAAAGATCCCACTTGCATTTCTTTTATCTCTGCTACAATATTCAATATTTCAAATAGTTGGTTTAGACTTTGACTTCTATTTTCTAGTAATTGCTTTTTTGGCAGCCACCAGAATTAAACTTAGCAAGGCTAGGCAATTGTCTAGGCAATTCGGATATTTTTACCCGAATTCAAAAAATATTTCCTTGGATATAACCAATTTGCTGAAATATTTGACAGAGTACATTGTAGGGCATTTTTGAAGTCTGCCAACTCATTACACTTTGAAAACACATGTTCCTAGTTACCTCTTTACTGCCCATCACACTTCCAACGTTTGCCATCTATGTGAGGGAAAATTCTGAGTCTGCATGGAGTATAAAAATACCTATGCAAACATGCAAATACTTCCAAGCAAAAATCCCAAATATTGTAGACTTTGTTGCATACCTGGGAGCCATAAATATGTCCTCCTATTGTTTCCTTGTGAACTGCTTATCTAATCTCTCTTCTCACTCTTTTCTAACCTCATCTGATTGATTTGTGTAGTTATCATGCAATATTTTATTTCCCTACAATTTATTCATTTTTTAACTGAAGCTTCTGTTCTAGATTCAGCTAAAAACTGTCAGAGTAGGTCTTTCATTTAGTATTTCTGTTTCCCTTTCTCTTATGCTGTGATGACACACCACCACTGGACCAGTAATCAAGGAGCCTCAGTCCTCACCACTGCAACAGTGGGGATGTTCACTGGGAGGATAGCAGGTAGACACACAGTATTTCCAGATGCAGCTCTCTGCATCAAGTGCAATTTCCCTTAAGAGCACACAGAGACCACAGTCAGTCTGGGGCTGGTTTCTCACTTTTTCTTCAGATCCCCAATAAGACTCCCCACTGGCGCAGCTATAGAGGTGAGATCTCAGCTCAGTGACCAAGCCAAAGCCTCCAGCACCCTCTCTGTTCAGCCACTGCTTTGTGGCTCTGCCCAAGTAGCTGGCACACATTCTCTTTGAGGTTTTATTTATACACACACACACACACACACACACACACACACACACACACACACACACACACACACACACCGGGGAAAGGCTGGCCTAGGTTTACTAGCTATACCCCCTTCTGCCCAAACCATAAGCTAGCTTCCAGTGCCACCAGTCACTCCTCAGCAGCAACTTTAACGCCCTTAACAAAGGGTGACCAATTTTACTGTGTAATATTAATACAAATGGTAGTCTGACCAAGAGCAAGGCTATTAGGAGTGGCCCACACAGTGTCACCAAATAAATATGCAAGTACTCTCAAAACTTAAATGACTCTACAAAGATCAGCTACAATGAAAGGTTTAAATATTTTTAATAATAAATAATAAAATAACTGGACAATACTAAGTATATATTCACAGTGACACCAGAGTTCAGAATCACAGGAAATATTTAAAACAACATTGCAGGGCAGGCTCGGACAACTAAAGAAAAAATATCTAAACTAAGCTTCACTATATTCCTGACTGAATCTAAGAAAATTATAGTATTACCCAGTAACTTACTTCATATTGAGCAAGGCAGATGTGGTGATTGGTTCTTGTTGTCGGGTCCAAGACAGAATGCTCTGTCTCACTGAGAGACTTCTCAAAATAATTTCTAAAATATTAATGCTGGGATAGCTTACAGAATGACATAATTTCTGGTCATTTGACTTCTACTTCCCATGCAAAACCCCCATTGCTGAAGCTGGCAGTATTTAGCATCTACCTACAAAAACACTCATACAAGGGCTTTTTCTCAGATCTTTGACAGATGCTGAAAGTCATAAAACAACTGCATTCCTTCATGCTTTCAGAGCAGCAATTACTTCACTCCAAAGACAATACTGAAAGCTTCCTAGTACAGACTTCGTGTCTCTAGCTGCACTGAAACATTTTTTATGGCCTAGCCTATAAAGTAAATTAAAGTTCTCGACTGAGATTAGCTTCCTGTATTCCAGTTTCCACTGTTAAAATATACATCTAAACAGTTACAATAGTGTATGTACATTTCTGTTCTCTTCCAGTAGGGCATGCTGTAAATGCATTTTAAGCACAAGCACTTTACAAATACCTTTTCAACACAAATATCTGTACATCTTGTGTATCTTGTCACATAGCCTATACTATGTTATCAATCCTTGATAGGGAATAGGGAAGACAGTTTCTAGTCTGCAATGCAAATGTCTTCTTAGGTTCATAGGTTCGTAGGTTGGTACTAGGCTATCCGCCCTAGGGCCTATGCAAGCCTAGCCATAACAATTCCCTGGATATTTCTTCCCACAATATTTACTTCTCTGGACCCCTGTCTAGCAGGGCGACTGACATGATCCCTGGGGTGAATTTCCTATCTCCCATCCAATCATCAAGGTTCCTTTTGAAGAGGGCCAATGAGGTGCTCTGCTTGACATGTATGGGCAGTCTATTCCAGAGTATGGGGAGTCTCTGGGTCAGGAACCTATCCCTCCAGCATGTTTTGTTCATTGTGATGACAAGGTTTAGATCCCTGGAGCATGTGGCTCTGAGGGATTGGGATTTCTTTAAGTGGAGCATGTCCAACAGCTCAGGGTTTGACATGGCCTTGTATGTTAAGCAGACATCGCCTCTGAGTAGACGATATGCCACAGAGTATAGCTGGAATTTTTTTAGATGGTCAGCATATGGCATCTGCTTTAGGCCTGAGATTCTTTTAGTGGGGTATTTCTGTGGCCTTTCCAGCTGTTGCAGATGTCTTGTGAGGTACATACCAAACGAAGCATTATACTCTATAATGGGTCTAATGAGGGATAAGTGCAGTGGGACAATGACCTCCTTTTTTCTGGATGAAAAGCCCTTAGTGATGAGGTGTGCCACATAGAAGGATTTCCTGACTGTTGTGGCAATGTGGTTATCGAAAGTGAGACCACTGTCCACCTGTGTCCCTAGGTCTCTCATCACACTTTTGATGTTTAGTGCCTGCCACCTATGTGGTAATTCATGGGTACATGTTTTTTTCCAAAGAGGATAACTATACATTTCTTGGCATTAAGCTTGAGCCCATGGCTCTGGCACCAGGCATCTGTTTCTGTAAGGCCCTTTTGTAGAATATCCACATCATTTGGGGATTCAATAATGGCTCCCAGTTTGCAGTCATCTGCAGACTTTGTTAGCCAGAGTCCCTCAGTGTTAGCCTGTACTTCAGAGAAGTAGATGCCAAACAAGAGTGGTCTCAGGACTGAACCCTGAGGTACTCCACTTGTCACTTGTCTGGAGCTGGACTTGGCCTCTTTACATTCTTTTTCCTTTCCCTCTCTAGTTATTTGCTTCCAGTACCTTGGTTCCTTTGCCAGTTTTCTCCAATACATTCTATACCCCTAATTGCAGTCATCCCTATTGGCAAAATCTCCTATCTCCATTATTGTGTTGGCTTAGATCTTATAATACTTTCTGATTCTTTATAAATATATTATTATGTATGGATGTTATTGGTGTTCTTAAGGATCTATATCCAAAATCCTACTCTCTCCTTACTTCTTGAATTTCTGCCCTTTTTCATTGTAATCCTTTTCCACTTTGAATTATAGCTTTCTGTTTGAGTTGTATATATGAACCTTAACTGTATAGCTCTAAAATATCAATTCAAATCAGGTAATCCTAAGCCACCTTGTTCTGTTGTAAGGATCAACTTATCCCACTTGACCCTTGTCCTCTTCCCTTCGCAGATATATTCCTTCAACTCTTTATGAATTATTGTGAGCAACTTCTCCTTTAGTGAATAAAAATAAGCCTGATCTGTATGTAAAAGTAAAGGAACTACAACATTTTCACTGATGGTATCTTGCTTTCCATATCCATAAACAAGATCTTCCAGTTTTTGAGTTTTTGTATTATCTTTTGTTTAGTCTCTTTCCACATATCCTTAGCTGCAATAATCAAACCCTTTTAATCCATACTCCTAAATACTTAATTTTATTGTGTCCTCATAAGTATGGGTTTTGCTGAACCAGTTCATGTCTGGGTACATAATTTACACCTATAGCCTTTGTTTTAGCTTCATTAATATTATATTCCAAATGACACAAAACTATCTCAAGATGTTCCACAACACTGAAATATCTTTTCTGGTTTTATCAGGTACAAAATAATATCATATGCAAAAAAGTCAACTTTTCTTGATTACCATACCAGTTATATCCTTGAATTTCTGAGTCCCTTAGTTTCTTTACCAGTAGCTCTAAATATAAACCAAATAACAAAGGGGAAATAGGACACCCTTGCCTGGTTCCTCTGTTCAGACTTTAATTTGCCTCCCATGCCTCATATATCCTTTTAATTACCCTTTATTGTTGTATCAGGAATGCAAATGCTTCCATTGCCCTACTCGTAAAATCCCAGCTTACTCTGTCAAATGCTTTCTCTCCATCAAGACCCACCAACAGCACCAGCATTTTCTTACAACCTGCTTCCCTGTGGATCATCATTGTTCTGTTAAAATTGTCAAATATTTGCCTTCCTGCAACAACATCACATTGATCCATAGCTATCAGTTTTGGCAACCATTTGCCATTCTTTTTGCTATTATAGATATAAAAGCTTTATAATTGTGGTTTAAAATTGAAATGAGCCTATACGAAGCTGGGTCTGATGGGTCTTTACTGTCTATACCATATTTAGGTATATACAGTCACCACAGCTTATTTCCAGGATGTTGGTACTTTTCCTCCTCTTAAAATACTGGCAAAACCTTGCAGATCTTTATCACATTTTCCCTCCTAGCACATCTTCTTTTGTGAGATTCCCCTTATTCTGCAATACTTTAACCCTTTGCCACCCCTGTAAATAATTCCTGCTATTTCATAAACCATTTATTTTTTTTCAACTCTGTTTTTACATTTCACTTTCATTTTATCCCATTATCTATAACTTCTGAAGAAATTTCTGTCTTCCCTAATAGTAGTCAAATAATTTCTACTACCCATTCCTTAAATTCCTGTCTTTTTAACAGGTATGTGAAGAACAGCCAGTGTCTCATTTTTACTTCATTACCCTGCATTTTTATCTTAGTCATTACTGGTACGTGATCTGAAATAGTTATTGGATGCATGTCAAAGCTTTCAATTAAATGCACATTTCTGTGAAATACAATTTGTGTCTAGTATGGCCCAGCTATTGTACCTTGGGGAATAATATGTAAATTCTCTCTGAGTTTCATCTTCTAAATTCATGCCTTCCATACCAAATATTTTCATAAATATCTTCAGAATTTTACCCTCTTTTGTTATGCTTTCCCTTGTACGTCCTCCCAGATACATCATCACTGTTGCAAATCAAATTCCAGTCCCCACCTCTAAGTAATATTCCCTGTAGAAAGCTGATTATTTCTCCCAAAATGTTCTTAAGCTCCATAATAGCAGTTTTAAGTGGAATATAAATACTTGTCAGCATAATCCTCCTCCTTTGCAGTAGCCCTTTACTGCCACAAATTTGCTATAATTATCTTTTTTCCCCTCCTACATCACTATTGGACCTACTCTAGCAATTAGTATAAGTAATCCCCTTTTCCTTTGACCCTGATACACAGTTGAATATCCATCCTGAAATCTTTTTTAGAAAATTCACATGGTCACTTCTTTTCAAATGTGTCTCCTGTAGCACTACTATTTGCACTCTGCATTCCATAATATAATACAGTACTCTTTCCTTTTTGTCAATACATTTGAAGCCATTTATGTTCCAATATAATATGGATAGTGTAGCCATTATGATTAGACGTTATTATCCCCATCTAATATATATGACTATGTTTTAAATGTCTATTTAAAGGTTTTGTGTTACTTGTACCCACTAATGTTTGGCAGGTTGATTTTTTTAGAGTTGTTTCTTGTCATCTCCATTTGAACCTTTTGTTACATTTTACAAGACTTTTTGTTTTAATGAAAACCCTCAAAACAAAACAAAAAAAAAAACAAACACACTTCCAGATCACCCCCAGAACCTATTTACTTAAAACAAACACACCTCTAGAACTAAAACATACACACACACACAGAAAGCTATGTACATCTTCAAATAATTAAATTTAACCATCTTGACAGGAGCAATTGTCCCAAACCAACAGTTGCACACATAGGAATTACCTAACCTAAAATTAAGGTTATGTATGCTAAGATGCATGTTAAAACCTGTGCTCCTATGTAACTAATTGCTGCCTTTTTTTCCCTTTCCTTTTATCATCCTTTGAAACATTAATGACATGAAGTGGGGTACACACTTTTCAGTTCCCTGCAAATTTAACAAAGTCAACAAAAGTCCAGTCTTTCCACTTTTTCTTGTAAAGCCATATTTCACAAATATGATTGATACTTTATAATCTCATATTTATTCACTAATTTCAGTGTTACTGGTCATCTTCATTTTCATCTCTATTGTCCAACCCCCAGACTCTAGTTCAAGTCCAATGTATTCTCGATTCTTCCAGTCAACTAGTATGCTTCTTTCTGTCTCTCAAACATTTTCCTTTAGAAACTTGGAAAAGTTTTCACTAGCAAGGTGTCTCCTTTTGCTTTATTATGAGAAGAATGAGAAGCAGAATCCCCTTCTGTTTTATTGGCTCATGTTTTATTGGACAAACTTTTGTATTTTCTCCTTAGCATGTTCAGCATATAATAATGACTCTGATCCTCCTAGAAAAATATTCTTAAAACAGCTGGATACACACCTGCCTTTTGGCAGTCTCTGGTTGCTAGGATGAATTTGCTTTTCATCTGCCTGGTGTACAGTGTGTAATCATTTTCCACAAATACTCTCTGTCTCCAATTTTTAAAACTTTGCCCTTCTGCCACAATTTTGTCAGGATCAACTCTTTCTTGCTGGTACAGTTGCATCTTTACTGCTTCCTCATTACCTGGTTTGGAGCACACACACAATGTCCCCTTTCAATTAATAACTCCTGCTCTGGAACACCAGTCCAGCTGTTTATACAATTATTACAGTTTATTCTTTCCATTTTCTGTGATACAGCAGAACATCTCAGATTTTCTCTGTATGCTCTGTCATCTAATGCTGCCATTTTTATATAGTTCTTCTTCAGCAGATTCATACTCTGTCAGCCTTTTCTTCATTTTAACCTCTTATTTTAGCAGTTTTATCATTTCATCTGAATAACTGTCTAAAGCTCCTTTCATTCTTTCAGCTTTTTGTTATTTGAGTTGATATACTCCTTCAATATGTCATTTATTTTAATCATCTCTGAGCAATTTGATTATATTTTTTTCTAGATTACTGGAAGCCATCTCTGGACTGCCTTTTGCTGAGTAGCATTGCCATGATTTCTGTATTCATTGTTTTATTTTCACCTTTTCTAGTTGATTTTCTTTCAAGATCTGTATGTTTCTACTTGGCTGCATCTAGGCAATGTACTTATTAGCTAGTAATTGAATTTGCTAAAACTGTCAGAATCACTGGCTGTTATCTCTTATTCACACTGGAAGATATGAAATAAATTTGATCAGTGTGCAGCCACCTTGGAAGTCCCAAGGTAGATGATCCTTAATCCTTTTGTCAGTTCAGTTAAGAATGTTAGGAACTACTTCTTATTCTTTCGGCTTTTCCCGGTTAGAGATCGCCACAGCGGATCACCTGTCCGCTCATGATTGGCAGTGGAGTTTTATGGTGTTGAGTTGCCAGCTCAGCACCCAACCTTCCACAGAAGGTGCGCACACACACACACACACACACACACACACACACACACACACACACACACACACACACACACATGCCTAGGGCCAGTTTAGAGTCTCCAATCCACTTACAGCATGTCTTTGGGGTGTGGGAGGAAACTGGAGCACCCGGAGGAAACCCACGCAACCACAGGGAGGACATGCAGACTCTGCACAGAAGGTGCCACAGCCAAGGATCGAACTGGAGAACCTCTTGCTGTGAGATGACAATGCTAACCACTGCACCACCATGGCTGCCCTGCTACTGAGAAGCTTTATCCTGTAGTCTCAGGTCTGAGTTTTAATAGTGGTCCACACTGGCATACCTCTAGATTTTTGTCCCATATTTTTGGTCTGTTCCTCGTGAAATGTGTGGTTTTCTGGATTTCTGTGCCAAATCAAGTGAGATCTGTATTCACTAAATAATGACAGGCATTTGAGTTTCATAGGTTCATAGGTTGGTACTAGGCTACTGGCTCTAGGGCCTATACAAGCCTAGCCATAAGAATTCCCTGGCTATTTTTTCCCACACTATTTACTTCCCTGGACTCCTGCCTAGCAGGGTGACTGACGTGATTCCCGGGGTGAATTTCCTTTCTCCCATCCAATCGTCAAGGTTCTTTTTGAAGAGGGCCAAGGAGGTGCTCTGCTTGACATGTATGGGCAGTCTGATCCAGAGTCTGGGGAGTCTCTGGGTCAGGAGCCTATCCCTCCAGCATGTTTTGTTTATTGTGATGACAAGGTTTAGATCCCTGGAGTGTGTGGCTCTGAGGGATTGGGATTTCTTTAAGGGTAGCATGTCCAACAGCTCTGGGTTTGACATGGCCTTGTATGTTAAGCAGAAATTGCCTCTGAGTAGACAATATGTGACAGAGTATAGCTGGAGTTCTTTAAGGTGGTCAGCATATGGCATCTGCTTTAGGCCTGTGATTCTTTTAGTGATGTATTTCTGCTGCCTTTCCAGTTGTTGCAAATGTCTTGAGAGGTACATACCAGATGGGGCGTTGCATTCTATAATGGGTCTAATGAGGGATGAGTACAGTGGGACAATGACCTCCTTTTTTCTGGATGAAAAGCCCTTAGTGATGAGGTGTGCCACATAGAAGGATTTCCTTACTGTTGTGGTGATGTGGTTATTGAAGGTGAGATCACTGTCCACCTGTGTCCCTAAGTCTCTTATCACATTTTCGGTGTTTAGTGTACTGCCACCTATGTGGTAATTCATGGTTACATGTTTTTTTCCAAAGGGGATAACTATACATTTCTTGACATTGAGCTTGAGCCCATGGCTCTGGCACCAAGCATCTGTTTCTGTAAGGCCCTTTTATAGAGTACCCACATCATTTGGGGATTCAGTAATGGCTCCCAGTTTGCAGTCATCTGTGAACTTTGTTAGCCAGAGTCCCTTAGTGTTGGCCTGTACTTCAGAGAAGTAGATGCCAAACCAGAGCTGTCCCAGGACTGAACCCTGAGGTACTCCACTTGTCACCTGTCTTCAGCTGGATTTGGATCCAGCTACTTTTACAGTGTGGGTTCTGTCTGTAAGCCAGTTGGCAACCCATCAAGTGATGTAGGGATTAATGCCCAGCTTAGTAAGTTTATCTATGTTTCCAGAGTGGGGGTTGGTGTCAAAGGCCTTGGCAAGGTCCAGATAGGCTGTGTGGACTGCCTTACCCTCATCCACAGTTCTGGAGACTGATTTGAAGAAGTCAATCAGGTTCAGGAGACAAGATCGGCCCTTCACGAACCCAAACTGGGTGGGGTCCAGTGTTTGAAGGTTGCCAATATCTTTGTTTATAAGGTCCATGATAATACATTCCATGGCCTTGCAGATCAGGCTCATCAGACTAATGGGGTGTTAGCTCCCGGGATCCAAGGTGGATCCCCCCCTTGTGGAGTGGGATAACTGTAGCTGTGCAGCACTCAGTGGGCATGAAGCCTGAGGTGAGGGTATGATTAAACATGATACTTAGGTGAGGTGACAGTTCATTTTGTAGTTCATGTAGTACATAGCCCGGGATGTCATCTGGTCCCATGGATGCTGTATTCTTAGCTTTCAAGAGTGCGTTTTTTACCTGTGTGGCCATTATTACTGGAATTTGGCAAACTTTTGGTATTGAGATGGGCCATTTAGGGGGTGAGAGGGGGGTGATGTTGGCACTGAATCGATCTGCCAGGATATTGGCAGTATACTTGGGATCAGTATATTTAATGCCATTCTGTTGTAGCTCAGAGCAGATCTGAGAATTGCCATTTAGATTCTTGACATAGTTATAGAATGCCTTGTGGTTGTCTTTGGAATCTTTGGCAATTTTATTTTTGTAACTAGCTTTAGAGGATTTTACGAGGGATCTCAGCTTCTTACTGAGGCTGATAAGGGAATTTTTTGCATCGTGGGATTTTCCTCTTTTTTGCAACAGTTTCTTCCTTTTGTTGTAAAGTTTGTTTATGGCAGGAGACCACCAGATTGGCTTCCTTTTTTTGGAGGAGAGCATCTTGGTTCTATTTGGGATGGCACGATTCATGCATGAGTGGATGTGCTCGTACAGTGCCTTAGTGTAGGACTCAGCAGTCGAACTTTCAGTTCCCATCTACATGGGTGTCATGAAGTTCGTCACGTCTGACTTGAGTTGCATGAAGTTGGCTTTTGAGAAGTTTTTTTATGGAGGTTTCCTTACTGGGGGGTGGGATGTGGATGTTAAGGGTGATTAGCTTATGGTCTGACCTGACTAACGAGGGGGTGACCATAGGTGTGGAGCATCGATTTCTTATGTTGGCAATTTCCAAGTCTAGGATATTGGAGCCCCTGGTGGGACTATGGATTAGTTGATCCAGGGCATTGGAATTTATGAATTCCAAGAACCATTGGGCAAATTGTTGGTACACGAGTGGTTTTCCCAGTTAATGGCAGGGTAGTTGAAATCACCCAGTGTTAGGGTGTTTGGTTGTATCTTAATATTTTCCAGTATGTTTAGAAAGGTGTAGTGAGAATCTTGAGGCATGGTGGGGGATCTGTAGCAAGCTACAATTTGAATTGCAGTCTTACCTAGTGTCAGTTGCACCTGGAGAATTTCAGACGCATTGTGTTGGGCAACTAGCCTGGTGGTGTGAATATCCTTGGTGAATATGGACACTCCTCCACCTTTAGTGTTTCAATCCTGGTTTGGTGGCCGAAAAGTGTGGTAAGAGTTGTAGCCTGGTATTGCAGGGGTGCTCTCTGGAGCCTTGAACCAGGTCTCAATTACTGCACAGATGTCAATGTTCTCCATTTTTAGGAGTGCCTCGAGAGTGTGCATTTTGAGGTTTAGACCTCTAGCATTGAGTAGTATTACCTTCAGATTTTGCATGCTTGTACCTGTTATGGTGGTGGTTTTGTCCTTTGAACTTTGCCTAAAAAGGGCACTATAGGGGTGGCAAGAGCCTTAGCCAGTAACCTGAATCCCAGGGGCGACAGGTGCAGACCATCTCTGGCAAAGCATCGTGGTCTGTCGATCATGTCATCCCAAGCAGAAAGATACTGGATCCCCTTTGAATGACACTGAAGCTTAGCCAATTGTTCAAGTCACTTTGTCCTTATATTGTGGTATCATTCTGGGCAAAGGCAGGATGCTACTCAGTGCTAGGGTCATACCTGCCTCGGCCATATGATCTGAGAGCTCTTCCATGTCTCTTTTCATGTAGTCCAGGGAGGTAGGTCTCAAGTCTTTCACTCCAACATGGACAATGAGTGACTTGAGTGCATGCGTTATGTGACGGATCCTGGCACCCGACAAGCAGCTGACTGTAATTTTCTCCTTGTTCAGCCTGGTGAGTGGGACATCAGTGTGCCTGACTATAGAGTCACCTATGACTAAAGTGTTAGGTACATTGTCTTGCCTTAGGGGCTGTTGCTGGGTGGCACACTGGTGTTGTGAGCTATGTGACACTTAGGTTGTGATTGGTGTTTGTTTGCATTTCAGCTTCGGAGGTTCTTGTTGCTTGGGCAGGTTACAGTTAAGGACCTCTGCATATGTGGAGTTAGTGTTGCTATCAGTGGCTATTGGTGGTGTGAGTTTAGAAGGGCTATGTGTTGCTTGACTGTCTAGCACAATCTTGGGAGGAGAGAGCTTTGCTTCCAGTTTGGCTATGTAAGTGCATTTCTCACAGGTTGTAGTGTTGGGTGGTAAGAGGAGAGGGTTGTCTGTGTACATGAGGCAATTGCTGCATTGCCACAGTATGCCCAGATTTACCAGGTGGACAGGAGAAATCACCGGAAGCTGACCCTTGGACATGCCTGGTTTGGTGCTTTTTTTGAAAAGTACAGGAGCTGTTTTCCCTTCCCTTGGCAAGGTACTTTGCAATTATAGGCTGTTTAGTGCCTATGATTAATTTCTCCTTATTAATGAAAGTTGAGTGCTTGTATCAATTTAAGCTGTCCTAGTGCTTTCCGGTAGGTGTTAGAACAAGTGCTAGTCACAGGGATGCTTAAAGATAAGATAAAATAAATGGTTTATCAAAAACACTGCAGTGTGCACTAGAGAAGATAGATGTGAAAGTAGGTAACTTAAGTTTTACCTGTCTAAAAAGTTAAGTTTTAGTGGAGAGTCACTACTTTTAAAACAGCAAGATAGACTGAAAGGGGGTGATCACTTTTGTATTCTGGTACTATGGAATACAGTAGGATGGCCAATAAATTTAAATAGTTGAAGGGGAGTGATTTCACAAAATGATAATTTTGTGCTTACTCACACAAGCCAGTGAAAGCAGAGAGGAAATGAGATATATGGTCAAATTAACATAAGAGGCAGGCAACTAGTAAGAGAGTGGTATTTAAGAACAGAATACTAACAGGGTGGGCGAGTGGGAAAAAATTTCTGCCTTACTCACAAGAGACAGAGCTGTGGTCTCTTTTGAAGTTTTAATATGCAGTTAAAAGCAGAATACAAGTGAAACACAAGGTAAAGAAAACAAATCACAGTATTCAAAATATAAAAAGGCAATAAACTAATACAAAACACAACAAATAAAAAGCAAACTAACCTTTCCTTCACAGCAAAGTGTAGCAGAGTCTGTGTGAGTCTTTCTAATAAAGCTCTGAATTTTTTTATTTTACCCCTTAAATAAAGAAGGTTTAGTTCCTAGCTCCACCCCCTCAGTTTACAAATGATTAACCTTAAGTGACCTATTCTATCTTATGTATGAGTCCTTAACTGATCAGTTTTAATTTCTGCCTTTCAGGCAGTAAATCCTTTAGAAAATGTAGGGAAACACAAGAGCTTTTATTCTAGCAACTTTCTAAGTTTATAAAAGGAATATTTAAAATTTGTCCCTATTTTGGGGACTTTGTCCCTGCATTATTTTTGGCTTTGTCCACAATTTTTTGTGATATGAGGTTGAGAGGTCTGAACACTGGCTGTATTCTTTTATTCAGGGGTTCCCCTCCATTCAATTTCAATTGCCAATCCATTTATTTTGTTATCAAGTAGTGTGTTTCAAAATCTCCTCACACTTTATACAGTACTATTTGGTCTAACACATACACAAAAATAATAAATAAATACATTTTCTAACATACTTCAAGCCAGTGAATTTGTACACAAAGCTTTTTCACTGCATGATTTTGTGCACTAGCTTGCAATTTATCCTAACGACACAAAATGACTCACAAGTATCAAACAGCATTGTGTGTTCTAAACTATTGGGATCAGGAGTGTGGACATCAGCTACACTTCAGGAAAACTCGTACCTCTTGTCCAGAGACCATGTTTGTACACACTGGCTCTCATCAGGCAGTTTGTACCCATAGACTAATAGATCCATTACTTGTTTGTTTTCCTTCATAGCACAGATATTGCTCTGTGCTTTATTTTGGTTTCCTTTTCTGAGAGACAGCTGTGGTATAGGTGTGCCCTGTTATTCCATGTTCCTCACCTGTAGCACTCTTAACTTCTGCATACATACAAAACAGCTTCAGATGTCTGTGCTCTCTGGTATATTGCTGAATAGCACAGATATCTGGAGCTGCTTTGTGACATAAACATAGGGCTATTCAAAGATCTGGGGTCCCAGTATTACAGAGTGACAATATGCAACGTTGCCAGATTGTGTGCTCACCTATGGCTGTCTGTTAAGAAGTTTTATCATCCACTCATGGAAATGGACTATTTTCCTAGCCACTTCAAATGATGCAGGATTGATCCTTTTTTGGGATTCACTGACAGCTCCATTTGTATGGTTAATTCTTTTGGGAGCATTCTTGTAGATTTCAAATCACCACATTCTTCTGTGACATCCAGGCATGCAGTGATGTCATAGTCACTGTATGCATGCACACCCCCACCCCCAATATGCTTGCATGTACAATAATTTTGTATAGGTGGTCAGTTTACTAAACACCATGTTTAGGTTAACTAGATACTTTCTGTTAGTATGTGAGATCAGTTATTATTTGAATTAAAGTCAAAAGCATTTACATGGCAGCCAGCAGCCCTTGCTTTCCCCTTCTACATAACCTTCACTATCTCATCCCGCCCACCTGTATAGATCTCCTCCCCCTTTTTTTTTTTTACTTTTTTATTCCCACTCTCCAATCTATAGACCTCCATTGTTACTCCTTCTTAAGCTAACCAGCTATACTAGACTTGCCCACTAGATGGCACCCTAATTCCAGACTTTTTCTACTCTTACCCTTTTTCTCTTTATCAACTACTTACCCCTGTTCTTACCTTCAGTAGTCCCCGAAGTGTTATTAGCTGTCTCTCTTGTTTTTTCCTTCTTTTCTACTGTCCATTGATACCTCCCCAGTCCTCTCTCCCTCTTTCTTTTCTTTTTTTTTCCCATTTCCCTTGCACATTTACAGACTAGAGACACTTTCTAGACTCTATTCTTTTCCATTCGATCACTAGAACTAGCCTAGCTGATTGTTTTTTATTAACTGATTCAGTATTTGTTTCTACCCACTCCGTTTGCCCTGTGGGCTCACTCCACTCCCCTCCCTACCCCCAATTCCCACCCACCCCAGAGGTCCTACCTTTATACTTCCTAAATCGCACCTCTTCCTCCTCCTGTCACTCTCCAACCACACCCCTTCCTCTCACCAGTACCATCTAACTACACCTCTTCCCCTCACCTGTACTATCTAATAATACCTCGTTATTAGACAATTTCCTCCTTACAATCACTCTTCCCTCTATCTTTTCTCCCTACAAACTCTCCTATTACCTAACTCCACAAATATTACCCTCTCACTACTCTCCTCCTAGAACCACACCTCTTCCTCCTCCTGTCACTCTCCAACCACACCCCTTCCTCTCACCAGTACCTTCTAACCACACCTCTTCCCCTCACCTGTACTATCTAATAATACCTCGTTATTAGACAATTTCCTCCTTACAATCACTCTTCCCTCTATCTTTTCTCCCTACAAACTCTCCTATTACCTAACTCCACAAATATTACCCTCTCACTACTCTCCTCCTAGAACACCATACTCTACTCACTCTCTCATTTCTATGCATAAACTTCTTTCTTCTACATACAAAGAACCTATATCTATCCATATAATGAATACTCAATCCACCCCATCTTTTATCACATTCTTATTCACACTCTCACTATTACCTCCTGTAATCTTTACTCATCTTTTCACCTCTTTTGAAAATCCACTAGACCCAAACCAAAACTATCACAAAAAAGAAACCAGCTCTCCAAACTCACCTTTACTTTTTATACGTGCTAACATAACATCCTCAGCTAACTACATACTTCCTAAATATCATAGAACTCTACACACAAAGTACAACAATCTAATCCCCAAAAAAGTCTGTCTCTATACAGCAGATTCAAAAACACATACTATCTAAGCCTTCTACTCTATTTAAAGGATGGTGACATTCACCCTAACCCAGGCCCCCCAACAACTCCCATTTCTCTCCTCAACTTCAAAGAATCACCTACCCAAGCCCTTTCTAGACCATCTAACTCCCTATTAATTGCTCACCTTAACATACGCAGTATAAACAATAAAGTAATTCAACTCCAAGCTCTAACAGAAATCTATTCCTTTGATATTCTCTGCTTAACAGAAACCTGGCTAAAACCTTCAACCAAAGATAATGAAATCATCCCACCTGGATATAATATCCTGAGACTAGACCGAACATCCAAGAAAGGTGGAGGGGTCGCTATCCTGTATAAACCTAGCTTACAATTAACCACTCATAACAGCAAACCACCTATAGACTCCATTGCAGAAATTCTTATCACCAAACTTCTTCTTAACAATTCCAAATCCATCTATGTCATCTGTATATATCTACCTCCTGGTAATAACATAGCAACCATGGAAAATATACTTTGCTGGCTTTCCCAAAACCTGCCTCAAGAAACCATAATCCTAGGTGACCCAAATATTGACTGGACCTGCTTATGCAGTAACCTCCCCTCAAACCATATTAACCTTTATGGGTATTCCCAAACCATTACCTCCCCTACCAGAATAAATAAATCTAACAAGAAATCAAGCTTACTAGACTGGATCCTCATTAATTATCATCCTCACATCTATGACTCAGGGACTCTACCTGATGATTTAAGTGACCACTCTCTTACCTATATCATCAGACATAAATTCAACTTTCCCTCCTCAACATCCATTAAAAACATCAGGTCTAAAAAGTACTTTAATCCTGAACTTTTCCAGATGGAACTAAGAGCATGCAACTGGTCACCCCTACAATACCTACCTTTAGATGAAGCTGTTAACTCTAACTTCCTTGCTATCCTCAACCACCATGCCCCAACCAGACTAGTTAGAACCAAAATCAAACATGCTCCCTGGCTTTCCAAGGAAACCAAACATAAAATCAATCTTAGAAACAAACATTGGACAAAATGGAGGAAAACAAAAAATCCTAAAGACCAACAGACATTTAGACAACTACGAAATGAAACTAAGAAAGCTATCATATCTGACAAAAAAACTACTACCTCCAACCCCAACAAGCCAGTCAAAACAAGCCACAGAAATTTTGGTCTAGTATCAACCAACTACTCCGCCCAGGGCAATCCACTACTCCAAACCCTCAAAACACCAAACACAAAACACCAATAAATATAGCAAATTCTTTTAACAACTTTTTTACTGATGCTATACAAACATTAGCTAGTCAACTATCACCTAACAACTTCACTCTACCTTTGAAAGAATCAACCTCACCCCCTACTTTTCATTTTCAACCCATTCCAACATCATATATTCTAACCCTTCTAGAGAAACTGAAACCATGCTCCCCCTCAGCAGACCAACTACCTGCTGAATTCCTACAACAATCCGCCAAAGCTATTGCCTATCCCATTTCTATTCTGATCAACAGAACTATTACTGAAAGTTATATCCCCAGTTTATGGAAAATTTCCTATATTATCCCTCTCCACAAAGGAGGACAATCCACTGAACTCTCCAATTACTGCCCCATTGCCCTCCTCTCACCTGTAGCAAAGATCATGGAAAAATGTATCCACAAACAATTGCTTGACCATCTAATACAAAATAACCTACTAGCCAACTGTCAACATGGTTTTAGACCTTCACATAGCACTACTACTGCCCTTCTTTCCTTCACAGACTGTATCAACAACAACCGCAACCTTAACAAACTCTCTTCAGCCCTATTCATTGACCTGTCTAAAGCTTTTGACATGGTAAATCATCAAATTCTCATCACTATACTGAAATCCTTGTCACTAGATACATCCTCCATAAAATGGTTCCAGTCTTACCTGGATAAAAGACAACAGGCCGTACTATGGCACAAGTCTCTCTCTACTCACCTGCCTGTCAACCTCGGAGTCCCACATGGTCCATCCTTGGACCTCTACTTTTTTCCATATTCATCAATGAGCTCCACCTTGCCATCCCCCAAGCTACATGCATACAATATGCAGATGACTCTACACTGATATGTTCAGCCCCCTCCTCCTCTGAACTTCTCTGTCTTACTCAACAAGTATTTAACACAGTTGAGCAATGGTTCACACATAGATGCCTTCTCCTAAATCCCAAAAAGACTAAACTCCTTCTTTTCTCTCCTCCTAAGAAATCCTCCCATTAGATTTCTCAGTTAACTCTACCAATAAAACCATTATATCCCCTGAACCAACCACCAAACTATTAGGAGTCACCATTGACAATAATCTGAACTTTGATATCCATATTAACAGTACCATAAAAACTGTCAACAAAAAGATAGGCTCTCTCTATAGGATAAAATCCTTTCTCCTACCTTCAGCTCGAACCACAATAGCACACACTCATCTTATCTCTTCGCCTCACCTATTTTTACTAACCTATCAAAAAATAATCTTAACAAATTGGAAATGTCCTACAATAATATTGCCAGATTTGCAACAGGCAACCCATTTAGAACCCATCATTGCCTTAATTTAAAGCAGCTAGGATGGCTCGAACTACAAAATCTAATTAAATTTCATTAGCTAACTATAGCCCACTACACTCTTTACAAACCATCCAAAATACCTATTCTTTCCACACTAATCATTCCCTATAAAAACCTGGAATCCTTAAGGTCTTCTCAGAAACTTCTAGTACACACAACTAAAACAAACAATAAAGCTGGTGACTCCCTTTTTTCTAATATAATTGGAAAAGCCTGGAACCTCCTTCCAAATGAACTCTCCACACTTCCTTCACTACCCTGTTTCAAAAACAAATTGAAAGTATTCCTCAAAACTCATTGGTTATGCCCCTGCTCTAAACCTGACTAGTCTGTCTTTTATATACTCTGATCTTCCAAACCCATTAACGCATTAAAAGCAACTCCTTCCTTATTAAACTATGTTACTAATTATCTCTTGAATACCTTGATTGTATTTGTATTCCTTTATTATGCCTGTATTTCTGCATTTGTAAACTATAGATTGTACTTGCATCCTTTATTATGCCTGTATTCTGTGCTGTAAATTTTACGGTGATAACTTGTTATACATACTGTAAATAGCTTTTATCTATCCTAAAGTGTTGTGTTAATTGCATTGTCCTAGCTTTGGAGCTTAACTCCTCGGGCCTCTACTGAAAATGGACATGTATCCAGTTGGACTAGCCCGGTCAACAAATGCAAAATAAATAAATAAATAAAAATACATAAAAGTGCAAAAATGGACAAACTAATACAGCACACCATTCAAACAAATATTTTTGAGCAAATTTTGATAGATAAATTTAAACGCTGACAAGTTGATCATCATGTTTAAAAACATCTGTAGCTTTAAGCTTAAGTAATGCAGTTTCTTTTTTAGCATGCAGTCCTCTGGCATATGGCATAATTTATTCAAGCAGTAATACTTTCATTATAACAGAATTTTCACTTCCTAATAAGACAAGAGCAGTCTGTTCTGGTCATTTTCCTTCACTTTCTCTTTCACTCTCTCCTTCCTCATTTGTAGTTTTATAACCTCTGTTTTCAATAACAGATGGACATCAGCTCATCTTTTTTCTATTAATGAGTCTGTGTTTTTTAAATATATAGTTTGGTAATTGCACTTAAGTAAACAATACTAAAAATGAAAATCTCATGATCACAATTTTAAGTTTGTTCATGACAGAATGATTTTGTAATCTTTAAGGACAACTGACACATTTCATCTTCTGTAGCATTACAACAGAGCTCTGATACTAAATTATCAACCCAGCAAATGCTGTAACACCTACAGAATGTTCACAGCAACTTTGTGGATGTGGTTAAATAATTCATGTCCCCACAATACTGCAAATGCTAAATTAACTGACTGAGTTTGCATATTTCTGCACTGAGATGTTTAGGTTTTATGGCTTTGCCTTTTGGAATTAAATGTAAAAGTCACAACATAAGACTGGGTACCTCTCCAAAACAAAAAATAAGTTAAAAAATCATCATCTAATAGTGTTAGAGCAGTAGATTATACTTCATACTGGGAGGTGTGACACTTAAAGATGGGATGGAAAAGTACACCAGGATGAGTGCGCCTTTAAAATGAGGCAGGAGTAGAAAAATACAATGAAAGGAAGAAAAGATGACCACAGGCATCGGAGGACAGTAAGAAAGGGAGACTACGGCAACAGATAGGGGTTATTCTACTGTAATGCTAAATGGGTGTTAAGGTAGGCTCAGTTTTGTGAAGGGAAAAATGAAAAAGAAAGTGGGGAATTTGAAGTAGCTTGTGTAAACAGGCTGGTAGGCATATGGGCCAGTACTGAAGCACGCTGCTGCATGATTATTCTGACATATAAAATACAAAGACAAACATTCTGGTGTGGCCTTTTTAGGAGTATCTGTGCTGTGGTAAATTGGGGGAGTAAACAGGCTATGAAAATGGGTCAGAAATGAAGTACCCAAGGTTGTGTACAATGTTTTTAAGAACAAACACAAAAAAAGACAACATCAGTGTGGCTACATAGGAATATGAGACTGGCAGTTAGAGAACATACAGCAGGAGGAAGGGAGGAAAGAGAGAAGAGGAGATTAAATCAATGAGGCCAACAAAAGGTAAGCAAAGGTGATAAAGGAAGCAAGTGCGAAAGCTTAATAGGAATTTACAGGAAGGATCTGACCTTCTCCTGGGAAGCAAAGGCTCAACATTTTGCACGCTAATCCCCCCCCCCCCGTACTTTAATGCTTGAAATTCCCAGCTCCTTCAAGCAAAGATACCCCAGCTTGGCAGCTACAGCATTTTCCATAGCAGTCTGAGCCAAATGAAGCTGAAGGGATCTTATAGTGTAAGTGTGACTTTAGGGAAACTGATAGCAAACCTTACTGTTTACACTGTGCCACCCACTGTAATGCTCAGAGTCATGAACTCTTCCAATAAGACACCCCACGCTTGACATGACATCTGATGAGTGGAGCTGAAGAGATCATGTAATGTATGTCTAAGTTTAGGGGAACTAGTAGCAAGCTCTACTGTTTACACTTTTCATTTCACTTTCCGCCCCTCACCCTAATGTTAGAAGTTGTTAACTCCTCTGCGAAAATATGCTTCATTTCAGAATTTGCTATGTTTTGCATAGGACTCTGAGCGATCTGAAAATGAGATCTTAGACTATACATCTAACTTTAGGCAAACTGTCAGTAATTCAGACACTATCTGTAGCCCTACCTGTTGTAGTATACATTGTTTTTCCTGTCTTGTCCTATACTCTTACTAAAGCCTAATCTGCTATTTTTCACAGCTGGAAGGAGATCACCATTCACATTACTGGCTCTCCGTGAGAATACATTCCCTTCATCCTTACTGCAAGTTTCATTACATACTGCACTAATGGAAGCCTACAGGCCACACAGAACACAGCTGTACTGAATTCAGCAGGCGGGAAGATGCTAATGTGACCCTAGAGTATCCATATGCCAAGTAGTATACCTCCTGAAGTCCACAGTAAGCCAAACACACAGAGGCCTGATTGTGATACCAAAACATCTCATCATAACAACCAGCAAGTCTTAACAAAACATTTATCTCTAAACATGGCAACCATATACCCCCTCCCCTTTTATAGCATTTTTGCACTAAATACAAAGGTGACTCTTACTGTAACTGCTGAGAAACAGACTGGTTGTTTCTGGAAAGCCTCTGGATCATCCTGTTCTGCTCCGCCTTGTTGCACTCATCTCTGCTTTGTAGTACATTCTGGCTCCCTTTACCACCCTTACATCATTTCATTTATACTGATGGAAACCCCTCCCCTACAGTTCTCAATAACCACATTGGTTACAGCCACTCTAACTCGATACATAACTCAAGCCTATCACATTTCACACAGAGCATATTATCTGCCCTCACTTCTGATAGAAGCTTGTCTACTTATCTAACTTAACCAATCATTTATGAGACACACGCACACACACATCCTACTGTTCCCTCTCCTTTTTATTACACATTCATCTCCATAGTAATAAAAAGTATTCATTATCAAGCTCTACTCCTCCAACCCAGTCATTTTAATTACACAATGCTCAAATTATTGTTTATTCTTCTACTAACCTTAGTAATACAATCTCAGTTTCGTCACTTAGATTATAGAACATACCACCTACTCTCTTTTTACTTAAAGAGAACTCCTCACCCCCCAAAATGTCAGTTTTGACAGAAATAAAAAGTTAGCAGAATAAATATCAGTCTTTTTGTCAACATAATGACAAAAAGTCCTGTGTAATGATAAGCCACAACTTCCTCATCTTCAGCCTTTAAGTCCAAAAAATAAATTACATCCCTACTAATACACCTGTCAGGTAGCATCCACCAAAACAAAGGCCAAAATGGATTCTCCAATCAGTGTACTCAAATGACATTCAATTGGCTGTATAACACAGACGTCATCAACAATAAATGGCTGCAGCTCAGATCCTGGATTGTCCTAAGCAGCCATGATGTAGCATAAATCACTAAGTCCTAGTTCAAGGAGGACAGTTGGTTATCACCATACACCATCTACAAATACTAGTGGTTCACTAACTGGCCGTGTAATAGACATGATGGAGGCATATTAGCATTAGTAAGTGAAGAAGCCATTGTCTCCTCTCCTAGCTTAGAGAAATACATCTGGCAGCTGCTCCAACTATCCAAGGGAGATGCCTATAAACCATTAATTATAGTGCACCTCCATCTTCAGCTGCCATTATCAAGAAAACAAGGAATACCATAGTAGCCATATCTAAAATACAAACCTGTAATATGTTATCATCTTAATGTTCATTGGGCTGAATCAGCTGAAATTATGAGTAAACAGATACCTAAATTACACCTGAACATACTCCTCTCACTGGGTAACATATAACAAGTGCTTCATTTAGGAACCAGGCCATAAAGTATAACTTATTTTATTTTATTTATTTTTTATTTATCCCTCATTGACAGGGTTAGTCTCACTAGGCTAGTATCCTGTTTTAAGGGGCGATCCTAAGTAGCATTTATACTGTAGAGGAAATTTAGCCAGGACATTGGGGACATACCTTTCAACCTTTTAGTGCAAGAGATCTGTACAAAACCATAAATAATGGGGGGGGGGGGGCAAAGGCCCAAAGATAGGGAACGTTTTTAAATATTGCTCTTATAAACTTAGAAAATGGATAGAATAGCAGGTTTTTCATTATCATGACTTTCTGAAGGAAATAAAATCTTAAACTTAAATGTCTGATATTATTTTCTGACTTCAGTCCTCAGTGATTTGTCAGTAAAACAGACATTTTATGAGGAGCAGATCAGGAATATGAAGCAAAAATGTGGACATTCTGTGAGAATCTGGCAGTTGAGTGGTATGATCGGGGGACTTCACCTAATCCATCATGTTAGTAGCTAGCTGTCAGGTGGTTGCCTCTTGGCTGAGGAGAAAAGCATTTTGGAGAAAGCAGAAGAAGCGTCAGCTTCAAGAGTTATTACCATTTAGTTAGAGGATGGCTTACCCGGGAGAAAATTATGTCTGAGGAGGAACCTTGGGCTGAGTTGGCATCTTTTTGTCTACAGAGACTGCTATAGATAGGTATGTTATATGGGACTTTGTAGTTGTACTACTAGAATTTTCAGTCATGGGCATTTGTGCCCTTACTGATGTAGATAGGAATTTTTTTATGATTTAAGTTTTAAATCAATGGACAAAGCTAAGAAGCTCCTGCAAATGTGTGAGTTAAAACATTTATGCACTCCTTGTGTACACTGTAATTTTCAACCAGATAATTTATAATACAAGAAAAAAAAACATTTGGTTCAATTTCCATCTGCTGATATGGACATTGATATAGTCAAGGTATATTTCCAGAAAATCTGTCAACGTGTCTATGGTGTTGTAAAAATGGAAAACCAGGCAGGAAAAAGATGGAAACCCATAGCTTTCAAAACCACGAATATAAATAACAAAATTTCTATGATGTTAACAAAGTTAGTGATAAGAGGTATGTTTGGAATGGGGCCTCAGTGGTATGGGCTGCTGGTAAGATAGCTGATAATGTTGTTCAGCATATTCCTAGTATTGTCACTATAGCAGGTTATACAGACTACATGTCATATTCTAACCAGCCAAGGTCATGTTTTTTTTTTTTTTTCTTGTGGCTCATATGAGCATTTTATACAATCTTGTGATAAGGAGAAATGTTTTTTCTTGTGGTGAGAGAGGACATAGTAAAGCTACTTTTCAGAAAGTTTGTTAGAAATGTAAATCTGTTGAACATCAGTGGTTTGATTGGATAGAAATAAAAGAAATTGAAGTGGTTAATTTATATAACGAAATTGATTCAGTGGGCTTATTAATAGTGGCTGCTAATGAATTGACTGCTAATAATGTTCAGAATGTAACAGAAAATTAAGATGTGCAGAACAATGCTTGTTTGGTAGATGAAGATGGGGGATATGAAGAGGGCTGTGATCGTTTTGCCTGTGAACACAGTGCACCAAACACTCTTCGGAACAGGCTGAAAAAGTGGTAACTTAAGCAAGGAGCAAAGAGCTGTTATACGAGAGAATGCATGACACATTTTATTAAGTTTTAATGTATATAGTATTATTACTGAATATAGATGGCTTATGATATTGTCATTTTGTTGCCATGTTTCTGCTGATATAGTATGTTTGCTGGATATTAGAGTTCTTACTTTTTCCATGAAAAAGCAGGTTGAAGCAATGTGAGATGTCCCTGTTATCTGGCTCCTTTGGGAAGGAGCTGTGTTCAGGGGTTGCAGGTTTATTAAAACCAGATAATACTATCTTACTGTTAAACATAGCAGTAGGCTGGCCCGGCGGACTGGTAATTTGGGATTTTACTAAGGAGGCATATATATTTATTGAATGTTATTTATACTCCTATAGGTGTGAGAAAAAGAGAAGAACTGTTTTTTTTTCTGTTCTTCAAACTTTTCTGTTAATTAACGTACGTGATAATGGTTGGTGAATGGAATTGCCATTTTCATTCTCAGACACCCAAGTTGTTGAAACATGATAAATCAGTTAAAATATTCTATCATGGCGACTTTCATGCATCTGCTCTTTATTGGGCCTTACTTATAAAAAGATACGGTGGTGGTGCTGCGGTAGCGTTGTCGCCTCACAGTTAGACATTGCCCGTTCGATTCTCAGTTAGAGCGTCTTCTGTGTGGCGACATGCGTGAATGGGAGTTCCTTCGTTGAAGGTTGTGCATTTGTTCTGGCAAGCCAGCACGTGAAAATCTACTGCCAATCATTAGCAGACCGGAGTACTGCTGTGGCAACCCCTAACCAGGAAAAGCCGAAAGATACAACAACTTATAAAAAGATAGATTGCATACTGCTTTATTATTTTTTTTTGTTTACTCAAACACAACTTCTAGATGTTCCTATACCTGCTTATAAAGCATAATTATTTTCAGTAGGAATTGCTGTCACATTGACTCAAGAAGAAAAACGTATTAAAAAATGTAATGCTTGGGTTCCTGATAAGATGGATTAGAAGAGGTCAGTACAGATCTCGAGGTCTCAACATATTTCTTTGTTTTCAATTTTTTAGTCTTGGACTTCTTGGTGCTGTTTACTTAAGGAAAAGTTGATGAGGGAATATGTATTACTAGTACTAGATAAGTACTTGTTACAGAAGGGCCAAGTATCCTGTAGCACACAATTAAGTTTATGGGATAAGTTAACTAAAGATAGGATAGTAATATTGCTACATAATCAAAAACAAGTAGTGAGAGGATCCAGAAGTAAGGTTTCACCTTCACTGTGTAAGAAAGTAAAGTGGGAGGTTTTGTTAATGACCTACTACATTACCAAAATAATTTTTAACTTGACATCTCAGACTGTCTTTTTTCAGAGGTACTGTTTCTGCCTTTCCTTGGAATGTAGACAGGTTGGCCCAGGAGAATAATGAGATGTTACAGAAAAGGATTTCTGTGGTAGAATTAAATTGTGTTTGATATCTGTGGATGTACATACTTTTCCAGGTCCAGATGGGAAAGATTATGAGTTTTGTAATCTTTATTGGACAGATATAATATGTTATTTTATCTGTCTTATATGAATGGTTAGATTTTGTAATTTCTGATTCTCTGGTGTCTGGTCAGGTTTTTAGATTTTTGTTTAACTAACTGGCTGCCAATTACCTTGAGAACTACTGATTATAATTTTGTGTAAGATTATCTGAAATAGATTTGGTAAGGTCTCTTATCCTAAGTTCTATGATGCTATTTGCTGTTAACAGTATGAATGTATGTAGCTTGAGTGGTTGCTGAGATATTGTAAGTTGTTTACAAAATATTACAAACTTAAAAGTTTACATGTTTACTGTGACTTATACAATCTAGTTTAAGACCTAGAACCTAAAGCATACTCCCACTATAAAAATAGTTTGTGCTGAAGGGTTTGCCATTCACAAGTCTTTAGTAACTCCTAAAGCATACCTCTTAAACTCTTAGCCCAAGAAATCTAGAGACAGCCTGACATAATGGGGGTACAGAGATCCAAAATAGGCACAGATTTTAAGTATTGCTCTTATAAAGTTAGAAAGTTGTTAGAATAACAGGATATGTATTAAAATCCATTTTGTAAAGGATATGAAGTCTAAAACTCAAATGAAATGTACAACATTATTTACTTATTGCATTCCTCAGATCATCCCAGTGATTTGCCAGAAAACCAAAAATTTTATGAGGCACAGACTAAAATTTTGAGGCAAAAATCTGGACATTCTGTGAAAATCTGGACAGCTGAGAGGTATGCATTATGGTTTCAGAGATATGAACATTTTTGAAAGGTGAAAACATAATTTGATCAAAAAGCTTAGGCTCCACCCAATGGAAGTTACAGGGCAAACTTCCTGTTCGCCACTGGAGGGAATGAGTTAAACTATAATAATGAAGTCAGAACACTGGTTAGTTGTTGTTATGGATTTACTAAAATGTTTGATAGTTTCTGTGGGATTAAGGTTAACTCTGTCAAAATGTTATGGTTTGAGGAGAGTTTTCCATTTTCAAGCAATTACATTTGGTCTAACCTATATTATTATTTTAGGTATTATGTTTGGAGGTTAATAGGATGAATTGTTAGTTGTTACACAAAAGATGGGCAGGATTTAAATGTCTTTTCAAAAAAAGGTTTGTGTTCTACATGCTATAATATTGGGAAAGTTGGCATATTATAGACAAGTTTTTCCATTTCCAAAATATAAAGAGGAGTTGTTACTGGATATTTTTTTTCATTTTCTTGGGTTCAGGTTGCCACCCACTGCAATGTAATGTCATATATTGTAAAAGAAAGATGGTGGTTTGGGACTGATTAAGCCAGCTGTGTTTTTAGCATCTTGTCACTTAAAGTGGATTTGTTCTAAATTTGGTGTTGTAACAAATTTTTGGTTGTTTCTCTGGGTTAAAAACATAAATATTTGGAAATGTTGTAGTCAGGCTAAGAAGAAAGTAGTAAAACATTTTATTCATTTTATTATGAAGGAATATGTTAGTAATTGTTTAATGAAATTACCTATTACAAATCAAGTATTGAACATGAAGCTTTCGTATGAATCTGTGATGGATTCATATCTTTATGACTGACTGTGGATAGGGCTTGATAATAAATTACAGAAAAGTATAGCTGTTGGATAAAAAAGGTTTAACCATATCTTAGAGATTCTGATTTTTGGAGTGGTTGATAAATAAATTGCCAGTTAATGGAGAATTGCAGTATGGAATGTATGCATAAATGTTATGTTGGTTATGTAAAGTTGCAGAGACAATTTTTCATTTTTTCTGGTTTTTTAGACTGTCCAAGATTACATGCGTTTTGGACATCTTTTTTCAAATGTATGATAATTTTCTTTTCAACTTTTGAATCTCGATATAATTTTGTATGGTTATTATGAATATACATCTGCGGTGGTACAACGGTAGCATTGTTGCCTCACAGCAAGAGGTTCTCCCGTTCGATTCTTGGCTGGAGTGCGGGGAGTGCCTTCTGTGTGGAGTCTACATGTCCTTCCCACGGTTGGGTGGGCATTCGAAAGACATGCGTAAAAGGGCGTGCCTTCGTTGAAGGTTGAACATCGAGCTGGCACCTCTGCATTCATCAAAATCTACTGCTAACCATTAGCGGACCGGAGTTCCTCTGTGGCGACCCCTAACTGGGAAAAGCCAAAAGACAACAACAACATTATGAATATTGTTCAGTGGAAGTCATCAATTATTAGTGCATAAGAAATACATCTGAGAAACTGAAGTCACATCAGATACTTTCACCCTCGAGTGGCCACTGCACAATATTGTCAGCTTGATCTGTAAAAATTAATAAAACAATTCTAACGCAGGCCAGTGTTTGACTCAGTGACCACTGTATAAAATGAATTCAAATGTATTCACTGGTCTTCTGCATACAGTTCCAAAGAACCCCATTTCAGCCCTTCGTGCATTTTATTATCTACTCTCACCATTTCAAAGTTACTGCTTCCTGCTACAGAAGAGACAAGACTGTCCTCTGATCTAAAAAATCAGATTAACGTAATGGACAAGGCTTGCACTGCTTACCAAAAGCTACTTAAACTAGGCTTCACTGTTTACCCAAAGCTACTTAAACTAGGCTGCACTACTTACCCAATGCTACTTAAACTAGTCTGCTCTGCGTACCCAAAGTTAAACTAGGCTGCACTGCTTACCCAAAGTTACTTAAACTAGGCTGCTCTGCTTACCCAAAGTTACTTAAACTAGGCTGCACTGCTTACCCAAAGTTACTTAAACTAGGCTGCTCTGTGTACCCAAAGTTACTTAAACTAGGCTGCTCTGTGTACCCAAAGTTACTTAAACTAGGCTGCACTGCTTACCCAAAGCTACGTAAACTAGGCTGCACTGCTTACCCAAAGTTACTTAAACTAGGCTGCTCTGTGTACCTAAAGTTACTTAAACTAGGCTGGTCTGCTTACCCAAAGTTACTTAAACTAGGCTGCTCTGCTTACCCAAAGCTACTTAAACTAGGCTTCACTGCTTAGTGCTCCATTATCTTCATATTAAACCTTGCTTCTACCAGTAAAAGCATCCAACCTAATTTCAAGCATCCTCTAATCTTTCCCTAATCTAAATCAACTTACTCCCACCTCAGCAAATGGTGATTGCCTGATTGCTAATAGCAGTCCCCCAACTAAAATTCTTGGAAAAATCATATATGGACAAATAGTGGACTATAAAAAGAAATCTCACCTTCTGTCAGGTAACCAGCAAGGTTTTTACATAAACTTCAACAGCTCAACCACCTAATATAATTTAACAAACCAACTATTTTCCAATATGGAAAATTACATCCTTACTGAAGCCACATTGCTAGAACTGAAATATGCATTTGAAAATGTTAATCGTCCCATTTTCCTTCAGAAAAATAAGCAACTTTATTGTCCTCATAAGCGGTGGTATGATGATTTATTAACTACCTTTGTACTCCATGCTGCCAACACACACTCGTATGTGGACTCAGTAACTCAGGGGGTCCCAGAAGGATTTATCCTGGGCCCCATATTATTCTCTGTCATTATTAATGATTTGCCCTATGACCTGTCTAGCATAAGACTGCTTCTCATATGTAGATGATTTGTGATCACTAAGGCACAAAACAATCTGTGGCTTGAAAAAACAACTTCAGAAAGACATCTGTTCTCTTTGGCACTAGTTTACTCTAATACATTAACTATCAATATCCAAAAGTCCAGAGTAGTGCTACTGGAAACACACCAAACATTGTCCACTGCCCAGCCATTAACAATAAAGGACCCTAATGGAATACATCTTCCTTCATTGAAACATTGGAAATATCTGGTGGTGATACAAGATTGAATTCTCTCATTTAATAAACACATTGAACTGCAAGCCAAATCATAACACTGCCAAACTTACTTACTAGGCTAGAATACACCCTACCTACTATTACTTTGAATTACTTCCTAAAGACTTCAATGCTGCAAACAGAAGAAAACAAAATACTAAGATTTATTCACTCAACTCACAAAAGGGAACATCTGTATGAGACCATATGAAGATCTGTATGGTTACCTTTAGACATAAGGCCACTGTTACTTCATAGTTAATACTGTACTATTCAACCCCTTAAACAAAAATCTACAGCCTGTCCCTTAAAAACAGACTGCACACCAGCAATACCCCATGCAAACACTAAAATCAGGAAGTACTCCAGCTACTGAGAGATCCATATACCGTATCATTATTTGAAAAAGTCACTGCATTCTGCAATATATTATTTTTGAAGAACTTTAAGGTTGTAATAATTTAAATTCATTTCATAAGTTACTAAAAGTATTTCTGGCAGACAAATGCAAGTGCATTTTTTATAATGTACCTGGATAAAATGTATTTATTTGCTTAATATTTGTTTACCGGGAAAGTCCAACTTGGAATGAAGCCAATTTTCAGCAGAGACACTGGGAGAAATGCTCCAGATGCATGTCTTTGTAATGTGGGAAGATACCCACATGAATGCAGGGAGGACATGCAGGTTCCACACAGAACGCACCCCAGCCTAGAATCGAACCAGAGAACCTCTTGCTGTGAGGAGACAATGCAACCGCTTCACCACTGCACCATCCATGTAGTAGTAAAAGTAGCATTACAGCCTACAAATAGACTGCAAGTCATCACGTTAGTGTATGTCCACTATGATACAGAGTAACACCACCTGCCTTAGCTCATTTAACATTTTCACATGATAGCTGAGTATCGAATCCCATCTATGACATCTTCAGACCTTGCAGAATACGTCAACTGGTCAGAATAGTTAACCATTAGACCAAGTACCTTCCTTATGAGTGACTTCAACTGTCCACTATAAACTAGCAAACATGAACTATCAACAACAAAGATTCCCAGATATCTCAGGGCTTCATAAATACTAATATATTTGACCAAGTTATTCTCTTACCCACTAGAGATATCAGTATTCTCGAACTTGTCCTTACTAACGTATCTCCAATTGCATCAGTCTGATTGTCATGGCTTCTGTAGTCAAATCTGTCCAGTGGTCAGTGATCTTCTCCTTGAAAACATGCTTTATGGCCCATTAATAGTGACACTACTTTTGGAAATTACTACATAACCATTTGCTCACTATTTACTAATCCTGTCACTAAACAGAAAGGAATACTGACCAGTGACAGAGAAAAATGGGAATGGGGGCAACTGTAAGAAATACTGACCAGTGACAGAGGAAGAGGGGAAGGTGGGTAACAGAAAGGAATACCAACAAGTGACAGAGGAAAAGGGGACTGGGGGGGGGGCAACAGAAAGGAATATTCCTAGTGACAGAGGAAAAGGGGAATGTGAGGCAACTGAAAGGAATACTGATCAGTGACAGAGGAAAAGGGGAAGAGAGGCAACAGAAAGGAATACTGACCAGTGACAGAGAGGAAAAGGGGAATGGGGGCAACAGAAAGGAATATTCCTAGTGACAGAGGAAAAGGGGAATGTGGGGCAACTGAAAGGAATACTGACCAGTGACAGAGGAAAAGGGGAAGGGAGGCAACAGAAAGGAATACTGACCAGTGACAGAGAGGAAAAGGGGAATGGGGGCAACAGAAAGGAATACTGACAAGTGACAGAAGAAAAAGGGAATGGGGGCAAAAGAGAGGAATACTGACCAGTGACAGAGAGGAAAAGGAGAATGGGGGGGGGGAACAGAAAGGAATACTGACAAGTGATGGAGGGAAAAAGGAATTGGGTCAACAGAAAGGAATACTGACCAGTGACAGAGGAAGAGGGGAAGGGGGGTAACAGAAAGGAATACCGACAAGTGACAGAGGAAAAGGGGACTGGGGGGCAACAGAAAGGAATACTGACAAGTGACAGAGGAAAAAGGGAATGGGGGCAACAGAAAGGAATACTGACCAGTGACAGAGGAAAAGGGGAATGGGGGACAACAGAAAGGAATACTGACCAGTGATAGTAATGTATGGATTGTAGTGGGAAAAGCAATGAGAGCAAATATTAAAGCCAACAGGAAAAGAAGGCCACCTTGGATTCTTAGAAGCCGACAAATAGGATAAGAAGGAGAAGGGGAGCAAGAGAGCATACAAAAGTGAAAAAAAAACAAGGACATGGGACATCAAAGCATAAAGAAGATTGGATCATGCTTTTCTAAATCTTTATAAATGACTAAAGGTACAAAACAGGGATGCCCCTTGTCTCCATTGTTATTTGTAAAGGAACAAACAGGGATGCCCCCTGTCTCCATTGTTATTTGTAAAGGAACAAACAGGGATGCCCCTTGTCTCCATTGTTATTTGTAAAGGAACAAACAGGGATGCCCCTTGTCTCCATTGTTATTTGTAAAGGAACAAACAGGGATGCCCCTTGTCTCCATTGTTATTTGTAAAGGAACAAACAGGGATGCCCCTTGTCTCCATTGTTATTTGTAAAGGAACAAACAGGGATGCCCCTTGTCTCCATTGTTATTTGTAAAGGAACAAACAGGGATGCCCCTTGTCTCCATTGTTATTTGTAAAGGAACAAACAGGGATGCCCCTTGTCTCCATTGTTATTTGTAAAGGAACAAACAGGGATGCCCCTTGTCTCCATTGTTATTTGTAAAGGAACAAACAGGGATGCCCCTTGTCTCCATTGTTATTTGTAAAGGAACAAACAGGGATGCCCCTTGTCTCCATTTTTATTTGTAAAGGAACAAACAGGGATGCCCCTTGTCTCCATTGTTATTTGTAAAGGAACAAACAGGGATGCCCCTTGTTCCCATTGTTATTTGTAAAGGAACAAACAGGGATGCCCCTTGTCTCCATTGTTATTTGTAAAGGAACAAACAGGGATGCCCCTTGTCTCCATTATTATTTGTCTTAGTAATTGAACCTTTTGCAAATTATATTCGAATGGATGAGAATATTAAGGGTATACAAAATGATGATAATCTGGAAATGAAGGTTCAGTTATTTGCAGATGATATTTTGTTAACCTTAAAGGATGACACCACCTCTCTAAAAACTCTTAAATTTAACTGAACACTTTTAGAAACTCTCAGGCCATAAATTTAATGAAAATAAGACACAGATATTACTTATAAATTCTAATAAGAAAGAGAGAGAGAAGGATTTTTCTAAATATATAGCAGCTGACAATAAGATATGTAACTTAGGAGTTACATTAACAGATGTTCTAGATAAGATAATAGCAATGAACTGTTCTAATACTCTAAATAACATTAAAACACCCATTCAAAAATGGAATCAATACTTTTTTACAATGGAAGGCAGGCATTATATAATTAAAATTATTATTTTCCAAAAATATTATACTTCGTACAAGCTTTTTTTTATACCTCCTCCTAAATCTTTCATAAAACAATTTAATAAACTAATGCTAAACTTCTTATGGTATCCCAATAAACCTAGAGTAGCTCTGAATCATCACTTAAAGGACTGGAAACAGGAGGAATCAGTCTTCAGATATAGAAATATACGCACTGTCATCTAGTATAAAAATAATATCATTATAGATAAATAATACTTATTCTGCCAGATGGAAACACATACATGAAAAGATATGGCTAAAATCAGGTCTTACATTACCATCACAATATACTGAGCTGGTTTCAAATAATCTTCTTTGGATGACGATAGAACATTTCACAGAAAACAAACAAACACATAAGTTGCAAGTTTATAAAAAACATATTAAAAGGATATAAAACCCTTATGAATAAGAATAACAATATAAATGATTGATCATTCTTGATATTTCTTATTGCATGCATGCAAAATAACATTAACATTTTTGATACAGATATAATCAAGACTCTTAGAAAGCATGATCTGACTTATTGGCATCAGTCACTAGACTCTGGAAAAGTTTTAACAATGGAAAAAAATAAGGAACACATTTGATTTAGGTAATGATCTATGGATAAGCATACAGGATATATATAAATCATTACATTTTAAGCAGAACAGAGATGATGCAATTAACAATCAGACAAAATATACCTAAATTTAGACAACACTTGGTCTTTTCAACAATATAAGCTGTTCATGGAAAAGGTTACTTATCAAACATCAATAAAAGAATTAAAAAAATAAAATTATATCATACAGAGAATCTGTGGGGCTACTATAAAACAATAAATAATCAAATGCCAAATGACAAGAAATGAATACTTTTCTCCACAAAGAAAACATCTCTTTCATTGCCATGGAAACAGTTCACATGGAAATTCATTCATAGGTCCTTTATAACACCACATAAAATGGAAATAATGTTTAAAGAAAATATAGGATGCTGGAGATATAAAAGTAACTTGGGAGCTAAGTGGAGGCATGTGCTTTATGGTTGTCATTTACATAAACCATTTTGGAATGAAGTTAATTTTTTCTTACAAATAGTTTTTTTAATGATAATTTCCATTTGTCTAAATCTTTGATCTTGTTTGATGCTCACATACCGCAGTGCATCACTAGAATACGTTTTTCACTTTTATGGACACTACTGGCAAGAGCATGCAAAATCATTACTACAAGCTGGAAAAGTGAGACTTCACCGACATTTAAAGACACAGAAACATCATATTGAATGTATCATAAATGGAAATGAAAACCATTTGAATGAGAACAGAAAGAACCACGTCTTGTTACAAACCATGGGACAAATAAATGAAATAACAGAGAGAGATGACTGTAATACCCGATGGAATTAAGTTTTAAATATAAAAATGTATAACATATATTAAATTCACTCATTTTCCTGAATTCAAACAAACTATCAAAAGTTACCTGTACAGCACCAGGACATGTGTCTGTAATCACCCCCCCCTGCACCTTCCCTCACCCCCTAGCTATACAGCACTAGGACATGTGTCTGTAATCACCCCCCTGCACCTTCCCTCACCCCCTAGCTATACAGCACCAGGACATGTGTCTGTAATCACCCCCCTGCACCTTCACTCACCCCCTAGCTATACAGTACCAGGACATGTGTCTGTAATCACCTCCCCCTGCACCTTCCCTCACCCCCTAGCTATACAGCACCAGGACATGTGTCTGTAATCACACCCCTGCACCTTCCCTCACCCCCTAGCTGTACAACACCAGGACATGTGTCTGTAATCACCCCTTGCACCTTCCCTCATCCCCTAGCTATACAGCACCAGGACATGTGTCTGTAATCACACCCCTGCACCTTCCCTCACCCCCTAGCTATACAGCACCAGGACATGTGTCTGTAATCACCCCCCTGCACCTTCCCTCATCCCCTAGTTATACAGCACCAGGACATGTGTCTGTAATCACCCGCCCCCCCTGCACCTTCCCTTGCCCCCTAGCTATACAGCACCAGGACATGTGTCTGTAATCACCCCCTGCACCTTCCCTCATCCCCTAGCTATACAGCACCAGGACATGTGTCTGTAATCACACCCCTGCACCTTCCCTCACCCCCTAGCTATACAGCACCAGGACATGTGTCTGTAATCACCCCCCTGCACCTTCCCTCATCCCCTAGTTATACAGCACCAGGACATGTGTCTGTAATCACCCGCCCCCCCTGCACCTTCCCTTGCCCCCTAGCTATACAGCACCAGGACATGTGTCTGTAATCACCCCCTGCACCTTCCCTCATCCCCTAGCTATACAGCACCAGGACATGTGTCTGTAATCACACCCCTGCACCTTCCCTCACCCCCTAGCTATACAGCACCAGGACATGTGTCTGTAATCACCCCCCTGTACCTTCCCTCATCCCCTAGCTATACAGCATCAGGACATGTGTCTGTAATCACCCGCCCCCCCCCTGCACCTTCCCTTGCCCCCTAGCTATACAGCACCAGGACATGTGTCTGTAATCACCCCCCCCTGCACTTTCCCTCACCCCCTAGCTATACAGCACCAGGACATGTGTCTGTAATCACCCGCCCCCCTGCACCTTCCCTTGCCCCTAGCTAACAACTCCTTTTCCGTGTATGTAATCAATCCCCTGCTCCTTCCCTCACCCCTAGCTATACATCACCAGGGCATGTGTCTGTAATCACCCCTGCACCTTCCCTCACCCCCTAGCTATACATCACCAGGACATGTGTCTGTAATCACCCCCTGCACCTTCCCTCTCCCGCTAGCTAACAACTCCTTTCCGTGTCTGTACTCACCCCCTGCAACTTCCCTCCCTAGCTAACAACTCCTTTTCCGTGTCTGTAATCACCCCCCCTGCACCTTCCCTCGCCCCCTAGCTGTACAGCACCAGGACATGTGTCTGTAATCACCCCCCTGCACCTTCCCTTGCCCCCTAGCTATACAGCACCAGGACATGTGTCTGTAATCACCCCCTCTGTACCTTCCCTCACCCCCTAGCTATACAGTACCAGGACATGTGTCTGTAATCACCTCCCCCTGCACCTTCCCTCACCCCCTAGCTATACAGCACCAGGACATGTGTCTGTAATCACCCCCCTGCACCTTCCCTCATCCCCTAGCTATACAGCACCAGGACATGTGTCTGTATTCCAGGAGAAGGTGAAGGCCGAGGTACCAGAATTAAAAGAACTTTTCAAACCTACAGTGATTGTGTTCCTGTTTTGTATATTCAGTGATTTTGGTGCTTTGCAGGAGTGGAGGTGTTGTGTTTTCATTCTGTAATCAATCCCCCTGCTCCTTCCCTCACCCCCTAGCTATACATCACCAGGACATGTGTCTGTAATCACCCCCCTGCACCTTCCCTCACCCCCCTAGCTATACATCACCAGGACATGTGTCTGTAATCACCCGCCCCCCCCTGCACCTTCCCTCTCCCCCTAGCTAACAACTCCTTTCCGTGTCTGTACTCACCCCCCCTGCAACTTCCCTCCCCCCCTAGCTAACAACTCCTTTTCCGTGTCTGTAATCACCCCCCCTGCACCTTCCCTCGCCCCCTAGCTGTACAGCACCAGGACATGTGTCTGTAATCACCCCCCTGCACCTTCCCTTGCCCCCTAGCTATACAGCACCAGGACATGTGTCTGTAATCACACCCTCTGTACCTTCCCTTGCCCCCTAGCTATACAGCACCAGGACTTGTGTCTGTAATCACCCCCCCGCACCTTCCCTCACCCCCTAGCTATACAGCACCAGGACATGTGTCTGTAATCACCCCCTTGCACCTTCCCTCACCCCCTAGCTATACAGCACCAGGACATGTGTCTGTAATCACCCCCCTGCACCTTCCCTCACCCCCTAGCTATACAGTACCAGGACATGTGTCTGTAAGCACCTCCCCCTGCACCTTCCCTCAACCCCTAGCTATACAGCACCAGGACATGTGTCTGTAATCACACCCCTGCACCTTCCCTCACCCCCTAGCTGTACAGCACCAGGACATGTGTCTGTAATCACCCCCTGCACCTTCCCTCATCCCCTAGCTATACAGCACCAGGACATGTGTCTGTAATCACCCACCCCCCCTGCACCTTCCCTTGCCCCCTAGCTATACAGCACCAGGACATGTGTCTGTAATCTCCCCCCTGCACCTTCCCTCATCCCCTAGCTATACAGCACCAGGACATGTGTCTGTAATCACACCCCTGCACCTTCCCTCACCCCCTAGCTATACAGCACCAGGACATGTGTCTGTAATCACCCCCCTGCACCTTCCCTCATCCCCTAGCTATACAGCACCAGGACATGTGTCTGTAATCACCCCCCCCCTGCACCTTCCCTTGCACCGTAGCTATGCAGCACCAGGACATGTGTCTGTAATCACCCCCTGCACCTTCCCTCACCCCCTAGCTATACAGCACCAGGACATGTGTCTGTAATCACCCCCCCTGCACCTTCCCTTACCCCCCTAGCTATACAGCACCAGGACATGTGTCTGTAATCACCCCTGCAACTTCCCTCACCCCTAGCTATACAGCACCAGGACATGTGTCTGTAATCACCCGCCCCCCTGCACCTTCCCTTGCCCCCTAGCTAACAACTCATTTTCAGTGTCTGTAATCAATCCCCCCGCTCCTTCCCTCACCCCCTAGCTATACATCACCAGGACATGTGTCTGTAATCACCCCCCTGCACCTTCCCTCACCCCCCTAGCTATACATCACCAGGACATGTATCTGTAATCACCCGCCCCCCTGCACCTTCCCTTGCCCCCTAGCTAACAACTCCTTTTCCGTGTATGTAATCAATCCCCCTGCTCCTTCCCTCACCCCCTAGCTATACATCACCAGGGCATGTGTCTGTAATCACCCCCTGCACCTTCCCTCACCCCCTAGCTATACATCACCAGGACATGTGTCTGTAATCACCCCCCTGCACCTTCCCTCTCCCCCTAGCTAACAACTCCTTTCCGTGTCTGTACTCACCCCCCCTGCAACTTCCCTCGCCCCCTAGCTAACAACTCCTTTTCCGTGTCTGTAATCACCCCCCCTGCACCTTCCCTCGCCCCCTAGCTGTACAGCACCAGGACATGTGTCTGTAATCACACCCTCTGTACCTTCCCTTGCCCCCTAGCTATACAGCACCAGGACTTGTGTCTGTAATCACCCCCGCACCTTCCCTCACCCCTAGCTATACAGCACCAGGACATGTGTCTGTAATCACCCCCTGCACCTTCCCTCACCCCTAGCTATACAGCACCAGGACATGTGTCTGTAATCACATACCCCCCCGCACCTTCCCTCGCCCCCTAGCTAACAACTCCTTTTCCATGTCTGTAATCACCCTCCTCCACCTTCTAGCTAACAACTCCTTTTCCGTGTCTGTAATCACCCCCCTGCACCTTCCCTCGCCCCCTAGCTATACATCACCAGGACATGTGTCTGTAATCACCCCCCTGCACCTTCCCTTGCCCCCTAGCTATACAGCACCAGGACATGTGTCTGTAATCACACCCTCTGTACCTTCCCTTGCCCCCTAGCTATACAGCACCAGGACTTGTGTCTGTAATCACACCCCTGCACTTTCCCTCACCCCCTAGCTATACAGCACCAGGACATGTGTCTGTAATCACCCCCCCCGCACCTTCCCTCACCCCCTAGCTATACAGCACCAGGACATGTGTCTGTAATCACATACCCCCCCGCACCTTCCCTCACCCCCTCGCTAACAACTCCTTTTCCATGTCTGTAATCACCCTCCTCCACCTTCTAGCTAACAACTCCTTTTCCGTGTCTGTAATCACCCCCCTGCACCTTCCCTCGCCCCCTAGCTAGCCACTCCTTTTCCATGTCTGTAATCACCCCCCCCTGCACCTTCCCTCGCCTCTAGCTATACAGCACTAGGACATGTGTCTGTAATCACCCCCCCCCCTGCACCTTCCCTCGCCCCCTGGCTAACACCTCCTTTTCCTCTTCGTATTAGTCCTATACTTTCTCACGGACTACAATGCACAAGTTTCCCATCCTTTTGTGTATTTTATGGCCCTTGTTTCCGTCATTACCTAGTTACTAAACCTCAAGCTCACATTGTGTATTTTATGGCACTTGTTTCCGTCATTACCTAGTTACTAAACCTGATACTCACATTGTGTATTTTATGGCACTTGTTTCCGTCATTACCTAGTTACTAAACCTCAAACTCACATTGTGTATTTTATGGCACTTGTTTCCGTCATTACCTAGTTACTAAACCTCATACTCACATTGTGTATTTTATGGCACTTGTTTCCATCATTACCTAGTTACTAAACCTCATACTCACATTGTGTATTTTATGGCACTTGTTTCCATCATTACCTAGTTACTAAACCTCATACACACATTGTGTATTTTATGGCACTTGTTTCCGTCATTACCTAGTTACTAAACCTCATACTCACATTGTGTATTTTATGGCACTTGTTTCCGTCATTACCTAGTTACTAAACCTCATACTCACATTGTGTATTTTATGGCACTTGTTTCCATCATTACCTAGTTACTAAACCTCATACTCACATTGTGTATTTTATGGCACTTGTTTCCGTCATTACCTAGTTACTAAACCTCATACTCACATTGTGTATTTTATGGCACTTGTTTCCGTCATTACCTAGTTACTAAACCTCATACTCACATTGTGTATTTTATGGCACTTGTTTCCATCATTACCTAGTTACTAAACCTCATACTCACATTGTGTATTTTATGGCACTTGTTTCCGTCATTACCTAGTTACTAAACCTCATACTCACATTGTGTATTTTATGGCACTTGTTTCCGTCATTACCTAGTTACTAAACCTCATACTCACATTGTGTATTTTATGGCACTTGTTTCCGTCATTACCTAGTTACTAAACCTCAAGCTCACATTAATGTGCGTCTGTGGCTGATTATCTTTACTCTGATTTTATCTCTGCTTGCTTGAACGTTCTTGTCTAATGTATTATTATCTCCTTTTAACACTGTTCTTGACTTATTATTGTTTAGCTTAACTTATTGTACAGTGGAGTTTCACCAATATTCTCCTAATATTTTCCACTGTTTATTGAATATTATACATTTTTTTTACTGAATCTCATCCTAACTTTTGTAACTATTTTTGATTATTACATTGTGAAGCTTTTCTAGCCGGGCATCCACTGAAAAAGGGCTTTTGGCTTAGTCGGACTATCCCGGTCAACAAATGTCAAATAAATAAATAAATAAGCATAGACACCTTTGTAAATAGTTTGTCTGTTTAGATGTTATAGTTGATTGTATATAGTTAACGTGTGTAAATTATGTTTTATGTTGCAAAGTTATGAAATTACATTAATTTTGTAAAATCAATAAAACATTTAAGCAAAAAAGTATAAAGAAGCAAGTTAGAAGTTAAGTGGGTAGGTTAGAAGACCAAAAGCAAGGGATAAGTAAGCATAAGAGATTAAACAGTGTAAGAAAGGATTTCATAGATCCAGAGGGCTGGAAGACCGGCAGGGGCTGAATAAATAAGTAAATTGATTAAGGATGGCAGGGGATATAAAGAAGAGAGAAAATAGGCAGAAATCTGAAACAGCTCCTTTTCTTAATCTTGAAAGGTGTGTGTGTGTGTGCGTGTGTGTGTGTGTGTGTGCGCGTGTGTGCTCGTGCATGTGTCTGTGTGTGTGTGTGCGTGCATGTGCGCGCGTGTGTACGCGTGCTTGTGTGCGTGTATCTGTGTGTGCACGTGCGTGCATCTGCGCGCTTGTGTATGTGCGTGTGTGCACGTGCGTGCATCTGCGCGCTTGTGTATGTGCGTGTGTGCATGTGCTCGTCCATGCGTGTGTCTGTGTGCATGTGCGTGCGTGTGTGTGTGTGTGTGTGTGTGTGTGCTCGTGCATGTGTGTGAGTGAGAGTGAGTGTGTGTGTGTGTCTGTGTGTGTGTGTGTGCTCGTGCATGTGTGTGAGTGAGAGTGAGCGTGTGTGTGTGTGTGTGTGTGTGTGTGTGTGTGTGTGTGTGTGTGTGTGTGCTCGTGCATGTGTGAGAGTGTGTGTGTGTGCTCGTGCATGTGTGTGAGTGAGAGTGTGTGTGTGTGTGTGTGTGTGTGTGTGTGTGCATGTGTGTGAGTGAGTGTGTGTGTGTGTGTGTGTGTGTGTGTGTGTGTGTGTGTGTGTGTGTGTGTGTGTGTGTGTGTGTGTGTGTGTGTGTGTGTGTGTGTGTGTGTGTGTGTGTGTGTGTGTGTGTGTGTGTGTGATATCAATATGGGAAAGGAAGGAAAGACTGCAAGGGAGTGAAAATTTACAGCACATAAAAAATCCTCCACATCAGCAACATGACTTTGCCCCGGGATGCCTCTGTCTCCTCAATGGCATCGAAAATGGATCAGAGAAAGTGCTGGGAAGGCTTCTTGGGTTCAATAATTCCAATTAACAAAGAGAGGCTCTATGGAGTATCTGGTGGACAGCTGTGAGGGCGGTATTTAAAAAGTGTATTATATGTAGCTAAGTAAAACAGGTGATAAAGCCAGGAGAACTATTGAAATGACAAAGCACACCCACACTTTGTTATGGCTACTGGCACACAGAACTCAGAGTGCAACTAAAATCTACTGGCACTATTCAAGATTATTTCAACATGCTTTCTAGAAACACCTTTTTTTCAGTGATATGCTAAGAAGTAGCTGCAGTTCACATTTATGTCATCCAGTCAGCATTTAGGATTTGTGATGCCTGGATAACGATTTTTCTTCGGGAACATCTGACTGGGAAGCAAATAGAAAACATTTTGTATTTATGGATCATTGTACTTGTAGGGCAATAGCACCAGTCAGTTGCCAGATAGATACCTTCTTTCTTGGTACTTTTTGACCTCATGTCTGCCATTCATTAAACCCCCATCAAGTTTAGCCCATTTATTTACCAGAACAAAGTCTCCCTATTTCCTATAAAGGGAGCACAGCAAGACAGATTATTTTAAGAGTGATGCACTTTTGTGGTAAACATAACATGCAGGTTTAACATCCAGTAGCAAAGTATTTTGCCTGGCTTCACAACAGTAGTCATATATAGTTAAAGTCTGCAGCGATGTGGAGGGTCTAAAGCTCATAATGATGTTAAAAGCAAGAGCTTATTCCACAAGATGGAATCTAAGTTGATACTTAAGTGCAAGACACTGCAGCCAAAAGGTATAAATAATATTAAAAATTCTTATTGTTAGTTATAATGTAAGTAAATATTATACATTTTATGTAGTAGAAATAGTACATATTTCTGCAGTAATGAAGTTATTTTATTGATTGACTGTGCAATCAACTAAGAGCTTTAAAATCCATTAGATAATTTGCTTGAATGAACGGTAAAGAAAAATAGCTGAGATATCAATTGCTGCTATGAATAAAAGCGAGAAAGAGGAAGTTGTTTGGATCTATTTTTTAATGTGCTACATTGGGGAAGAAATAACACTGAAAGAAAATTTCAAGTAGTGTTTTCAGTAAAACATTGTTATATTGTTAGGCATAAAATTCCTGATGTTGAGCCTCATCATTTTGGGACCACAGTCCCGCTTGCATTCAAATATGCAAACTCTTATTTTTCTTTCAGCTGCTCACATTAGGGGGTTGCCACAGCTGATCATCTGTTTCCATTTCTTCCTATCCTCTGCATCTTGCTCTGTCACACCAGCCACCTGCATGAACTCTCTCTCTCTCACCATATCCATAAACCTTATCTTAGGCCTTCCTCTTTTCCTGTTATTGGCAGCTCCATACTTAGCCTCCTTCTCCCAGTATGCCCAGCATCCCTCCTCAGCATATGTCCAAACCAATGTAATCTCCCCTGTCTGGCTTTGTCTCCAAACCGTCCAACCTGAGTTGACCCTCCAATATACTCATTTCTAATCCTGTCCATCCTCGTCACACCCAATGCAAATCTTAGCATCTCTAACTCTGCCACCACCAGCTCAGACTCGTGTCTTTTTGCCAATGCCACCGTCTCCAATCTATATAACATAGCTGGTCTCAATACCATCTTGTAGACCTTCCCATTCACTCTTACTGGTACCCCATTTGTCACAAATCACTCCTGACACTCTACTCCACCCTGCCTACACTGTCTTCTTCACCTCTCTTCCACACTCACCATTACTCTGAACTGTTGATTCCAAGTATTTAAACTCATCCACCTTCGCCACCTCTACTCCTTGCATCCTCACCATTCCTCTATCCTCCATCTCATTTACACACATATATTCTGTCTTAGTCCTGCTGACCTTCATTCCTCTTCTCTCTAGAGCATATCTCCACCTCTCCAGGGTCTTCTCAACCTGTTCCCTACTCTCACTACAATTCACAATGTCATCTGCAAACATCATAGTCCACGAGGACTCCTGTCTGATCTCATCTGTCAACCTGTCCATCACCATTGCAAGTAAGAAAGGGCTCGGAGCTGATCCTTGATGTAATCCCACCTCCACCTTGAATGTATCTGTCACTCCTACCACAGACCTCACCTCTGTCATACTGCCCTCGTACATATCCTGCACCACTCTTACATACTTCTTTGCCATTCCTGACTTCCTCATACAATACCACAGCTCCCCTTTAGGCACCGAGTCATATGCTTTCTCTAAATCCACAAAAATACAATGCAACTCCTTCTGACCTTCTCTATACTTCTCCATCAACACCATGAGAGCAAACATTGCATCTGTAGTGCTCTTTCCTGGCATAAAACCATACTGCTGCTCACTAATCACCTCCCTTCTTAACATAGCTTCCAGTACTCTTTCCCAGGGGGTTAGGAGGGTTACCTAATAGTTAAGGTGTTTGCCTTACAAACACAAGGTGCAGGGTTTGAGTCTCACAAGGGATAATTGGCTAGGTTTAAAATGGCTCGCAAGAGCAATTAGCCTAGTACTAATCTATGAAACTAATGAACCTATGAACCATAACTTCATGCTGTGACTGATCAGTTTTATCCCCCTGTAGTTCCTACAGCTCTGCACATCACCCTTATTCTTAAAAATTGATGCCAATACAATTCTTATCTACTCCTTCAGGAATCCTGTCATTTTCCAAGATTTCATTAAACAATTTGGTTAAAAACCTCACTGCCATCTCTCCTAAACACCTCCATGCTTCCACAGGTATGTCATCTGGACCAACAGCCTTTCCATTCTTCATCCTCTTCATAGCTGTCCTTACTTCCTCCTTGCTAATCCACTGCACTTCCTGATTCACTATCCCCACATCATCCAACCTTCTCTCTCTCTCATTCTGCTCATTTATCAGCCCCTCGGAGTACTCTTTCCATCTGCTCAACACACTCTCCTCGCTTGTGAGCACGTTGCCCTCACTATCCTTGATCACCCTTACCTGCTGCACATCTTTCCCAGCTCACTCCCTTTAGTCGATCAGCACAAGTCCTTTTCTCCCTTCTTAGTGTCCAACCTGTCATACGCCATATCCTTAGCCTTTCCCACCTCCCTCTTCACCATACGCCTCATCTCCTTATACTCTTGTCTACTTTCTTCATCTCTCTGATAATCCTACTTCTTCTTCACTAACCTCTTCCTCTGTATACTCTCCTGTACTTCCTCATTCCACCACCAGGTCTCCTTGTCCTCCTTCCTCTGTCCAAATGTCACATCAAGCACTTTTCTAGCTGTCTTTCTTACTACCTCTGCTGTGGCTGCCCAGCTATCTGGTAAGTCTTCACTGCCTCCCAGTCCCTGTCTTAACTTTTCCTTTGAACTCCACCTTACAGTTATCCTTTTTCATCTTCCACCATTTGATCCTTGGTGCTGCCCTCACTCTCCTCCTCCTCTTCTTGATCACAAACATCATCCTACAGACCACCATCCTATGCAGCCTAACTACACTTTCCCCTGTCACCACTTTGCAGTCTCCAATCTCCTTCAGACTGGCCCTCATGCATAGGGTATAATCCACCTGTGTGCATCTCCCTCCACTCTTGTATAAACCCTATGCCCCCCACTTCTTAAAATACGTATTCACCACAGCCATGTCCATCCTTTTCACAAAATCCACTAACATCTGACTTTCGGCATTCCTCTCCTTAGTACCATACCTACCCATCACCTCCTCATTCCCTCTGTTCCCTTCACCAACATGCCCATTGAAATCTGCTCCAATCACCACCCTCTCACCCTTGGGTACACTCGCCACCACTTCATCCAACTTGCTCCAAAATGTTTCTTTCTCATGCATCACACACCCAACTTGTGAAACATAAACACTAACTACAGTCATCATTACACAATCAATTTCCAGCTTCATAAACATCACTCTGTCTGACACTCTTTTCACCTCCAAAATACTCCTGACATACTGTTCCTTCAGGATAAACCCTACCCCATTTCTCCTCCCATCCACACCATGGTAAAACAATTTGAACCTGCCTCTGATACACCTGGCCTTACTCCCCTTCCATCTGGTCTCTTGCAAGGACAATAAGTTAACCTTCCTTCTCTCCATCATATCAGCTAGCCAGTCATACTGTCAAAATTCAAAGTTCCTTCCCTCACTTCCACGCGAAATGTTTCCCTTCAAATGTGATGCAACAATTTTACCTAGAAATCAGATTAAACTGGCAGATCAGTAGTTTTCACCTTCTGTCTTGTTTCCATTATTATAAAGGGGAATCAAAGATGCCTTCTTCCTGTTTCCAGGCGCCTCACTGCCTCGCGTTGTTTACTGAATGGTTGCCATTGGATTACTATTTCAGTTCTCTAGGAATGCTAGGTGAGGCAATCAGGCCTCTATGCTTTGTCCACATTTAGTTTGTGAAATACCTTTGCCACCATTTCCACTGTGAAAGGATTTACATCAGTCCTGTTTCTCTAGTCAATTTATGGACAAAGTTATATAAATCTTCTTTCTTTTCCTCTGTAAATACTAAAGAGGATTGTTCATTTAATATTGTTTTCTGCCCATCTGTGTGTATTTCTTGAAGTTTTCTTAACTCTGATTTTGTCTTTTTGCTTCCTTAACTGTAAGATGTTTCACCCCCTGTTTTTACTGAGTCGGGTGTCTCTTCTCATACTGAGCTCTTGCATTTCTGAATGTTTTCATCCTTTAGCATTACTGAAACTGTCTGGTTTCCACATCCGGGCTTTCTTGTATTTTCTAAATGGCATGAACTTTTATCTAACCTTTAGCCCACTAAAAACACTCGGTCTCTATCCAAGCAAAAAATATTGAATGACTTTATTAATCGTTTTTGTCTTACACAGAGACTAGACTTCTGCAGAATAAAATCACTAAACTGACATTACTATTTAAATATGCACTCATTCAAATCACATGATGCAAAATAACCAGTCATTTATTTGAAATCTAAGGATGATTAAACAATAAAATATTACTAATAGGATTTTCATTTAAGCTATTTTTTTTCTTTGCTTTTTTTTTCTTGATTCCAACAGAATTTGCCAAGGTAATTGCTCTAGTCAAAGGATTAGTTTGCCAAACACCCCCCCCTCCCCCAACACACACACACACACACACACACACACACACACACACACACATATACACACTCATTTTGAAGAACCTTTACAAAATATAAATAAATCTATTAAACGCCATACTATGCTTACTTGCTTTTTTTTCCTGCTGCTTTTATCTTCCCCTTATTTATAAAGCTATACCTCCTACACTTTTAGTTTCATTCACTCTGTTCCTCCTGTTTATTGTGTGTCTAGATATGTTTACTTTCCATTGAACAGCCCTTTGTGTACTGCATTTCTATAACTGCCACAGTATCCAGACATCATTAAATGTTTTCCTTCTGGTCCACCTTCCTCCCTAATATCCATAGCCCTTACCCAGGTAGGACCTACCTATTTCCTAGTCAGGAACATAGATAAGATGTACTCATTTAACATATCTGCTCCATAAAAACCATGTGATTGATCTGGCAAATCAAAAGAAACAATGTGTCTAATTAACACGTGTACTTACTGCGGTCGTGGTGCTGCGGTAGCATTGTCGACTCACAGTTAGACGCTGCCCATTCGATTCTCAGTTAGAGCATCTACTGTGTGACGACATGCGTGAATGGGTGTTCCTTCATTGAAGGTTGTGCATTAGGCCCGGCAAGCCAGCACGTAAAACTCTACTGCCAATCATTAGCAGACCGGAGTTCCGCTGTGGCGACCCCTAACCGGGAAAAGCCGAAAGACACACACACACTTAAAGACATCTTCTCTGACTAATAAATCAATGTTAATATCAAATAAATATAATATCTGCTCCTTATTCACTTTTACATAATTTCATCTTTCACTTACACTCCTGCATCATGCTGTGCCCAACCCCCACCCCTTCTGCTCATTTTTCTTTTTTCAGCCTTTTCTGCCTTTATGACCCTAGCTTCCTTGTTTCTTGCCGCCTCATAATGCTCTCTGATCATCTGTCCCCCCACCCCATTTCTTGCAGGACGACTTCTCCATTAAAACTTGTGTAACCTCTTTGTTTATTCAAACCAGTTGCCTGTATTTTTCTAGACACTGAACACCCTTTTCCCTTTACCATTCCCTTCCCAAATCCTGCATCATCTCATATACACAGGACACCAAGGTGCATCTTAAGCTGTCTGATTTTCATTTATTTATTTTTTGCCTATCTGTGCTGACTGATTCCTGAAGTCTTAGACCTTTTGTTGTCCTTTCCTGTCCATTTCCTTTTCTGTCTGTACTCATCACAAATTACTCTTTCGGTGTGATTGCTGTTGCACACTGGTCCCTTTATTTTCACCTTCATTTCCATCTTCTTACTTCTGTCTGATGTCACAAAGATGCAGCCTGTCTATTCTCACCATTATAGTGACTTTGACATTCTATCTCCCATTTATTCCTCCTTTTCCTGACATCCTTTCCCAAATGATCAAATTCTCTCTCCACAGATTCTGTTTCCAGCAATAATTCTAGCAGATAATTCCATAGTTCCACAGGACTTTTTAGAAAGAAGGAATTTCAGAGACTCATTGAGTAGTTTATGCCTACAAATCTAAATCTCATGTCCTCTCACATCATCTTTCCTGTTCAGGGTGGCCCCCTTCATATTTCCTAGATAAGATCTTGTACACCTATTTCCTGACCCCTCCCATTTATCGCGGTGGTGGTGCTGCGGTAACGTTGTCGCCTCACAGTAAGCCATTGTCCTGTTCGATTCTCAGCTAAAGCGTCTTCTGTGTGGAGACATGCGTGAATGGGCGTGCCTTCGTTGAAGGTTGTGCATCAGGGCTGGCAACTCAGAATGTAAAACTCTACTGCCAATCATTAGCGTACCGAAGTTCCGCTGTGGCGACCCCTAACCGGGAAAAGCCGAAAGACACAACAACTGAGAATACCAGAGTCTTTCATTTTCATGTATACCCTTCCCTTTCTGTCTCTCTCACTCTCTCTCTCTCTCACACACACACACACACACACACACACACACACACACACCCTTCTGATGGTTTTCCTCTAGACTCCTTCTAATAGCCTGATAGCTCTCTTCCTTTATGGCTCCCAGAATTGTATGCAGGATATAGTCAGATCACGACTCACTGGAGAGACAGCATTGTTACATTGTTAATTTATTTCTGAAGTCAGTTTCCCTGAGGCTACACCACGGCATTTTGTTTGCTGTTGCCATTTGCTGTCTTTCTCAATTCTTGGTTGGAACTTTCATTACTCTGCCATCCAAGATGATAATAGCTGGCTGTCAATGAATGAAATGCTGACTTGAATTACAATGGTTAGTTTTTAATTGTTGCTTGCTGGGGTTCTGATGTTAAAATGGTACTGTGCAGCTGAAACTGACCTATTTTCAGCAAATGAAGTTCAGTGCATTACTATTGCTGTGCCATCTTATTTGCTGCTGTTTCTGGTTTGAAGTAAAATGTTCTCTCTCTGTCTCTCTCGCTCTCTCTCTCTCTATATATATATATATATATATATTTTTTTTTTGTAATACTGCAATGTTATTGTTAGCCTTGGCTTTTTCTTTTTCTTCTTCTTCATCAGTAAACACCTGATTAATATTGCCATCCGTCCTGCCTTTATCTGGATTTATATTAAAAGGGTGGCTTGTGAGGGCCAGTCATGACAGTGTTTGTATTTTTGGCCAGGACTGAGTTACAGTGTTTCAGTGGCAATACAACTTACAACTGAGCTACATTGTTGCAATGGATTCCATGACAGAAATGTGACATATGGTCAAGCAATACTAAAAACTGCAATTACAAACTGCAAGTCAAAATAGTAGAAAGTGAAACCTTCTATAAGACTTTTAAAGCAGTTTGGGAGGTGGGGCATTGCTCTCACACCTCCTGTGAGGTGGTAGTAGGAGCTGTGCACCCCACTCCCTTGCTATTTTTATGTAATGATTCTAAAATTGCTAAGGAGAAGTCTCTGAGATAACACAGTCTCACTCTTCATTTAAATTTAAAAGTAATCAAACTTTGCTAATTTTACTTTTGAGTGTTCTTCAAAGTGCCACATACCTGGTATCAGCCATAGTGTTTCTGTTGTATAGTTGCTGCATTCCTGCTATTATATATCACATTTTACCTCCCCACCACCACCTATGAGAGGCACTGTCTAATGTCAACACTACCTACATCCAGTCAGTCCATTTATTCTGAGGGGGCTGCAGCCAAGCATCCCCAGACTAGATACAGAGCCCTGTAGCCCATGCATTTGAGTATAGGATACCCTACTCTGCTATCCTTTCATCCAGTAGAGCCAGGTAACTGACTGCAGATCAGCCTGCTAGTCACTTGGAATCACCTAGCCATAAGCTTTCTGCTGACTATATACACCTACCTGGTTATGGGAGGAGGTGTACCTGCTGCCATACATATATCCTCTTCAGATAAGTATAAAAGTCTATGCCAGATACAGCACAAACCAACTTAGCCACTAAAGGTGAGCAATACATGCAATCAACACTAGGGATCACTAGTACCAAAGCCCTAGCAGCATCCCTAATCCAGTGGATGAGGAAGCTGGAGTCGGATACACAACCGCATCCTGGTCCATCTGGCTCCCATACTGCTAAGCATTCATACTCTTATATTTCACTTGTGTGGAAGAAGTTTCTGACACTGAACAGCATTTTATAGCTTCTGACTCTATTCTGATGACCAGTTTACAAAATGCACTGTGTTGCATCTGTTGTACAAAATTTGCCTTCCCTGTTTTTCTGTGTTCATCATAACTACCTGTTGCTGGAAATACCTAGATCTCCTTAAAGAAAGTGATATGATACAGAGGAGGGAGGGAGATGCTGTAGTATTTGACTATAACTCAGGCCCCTGAAACCCATTGGTCCTCTTTGTGAGGAATCTATGTACATTCTTCATTTGCCACAGAGGATGTGTGAATAGGATTCTGATCAGAGTACAGTATTCTATGTTTGGTCTAATAGCATAAGGGCTGCATAGAGGGGGAAATTACATCACTGACATGGCTCTTAACCCATTGGGGATCAAGTGGGCAATTCCTGTGCAGATGGTAGAATTTTTGTAAGTATCAAATGAAAGGTCAGCATGAAAAGCACACTAAGGGATTTTACTCTCTTGTTACCTTTTATTTGTTGGCCATCAGTAAGCATGCAAAGCTGGTAGTGAGGTTGCCAATTGCCAGAATGCAAAAATGTTTGACATTGAAGCAAGGTCAGTTCTACTACACTGTTTATGTGTAATGTTAAGAGCTATTAGAAGACAGATGGTATTATTACGGATAAGGAAAATCCTCCCATGTTTGCAGTTTATGTTTACTTGGTGAGTTAGACTTTGGGGTCAATTTTAATGTTTTAAAATTGCCCAAAAAAGGAATTAGGTGCAAGACATAGCCTTGAGGGTCCTCAGTAGTGAGAAGCGATAAGGGTAAGCCCCCTCCTATTTTACCTGCTGTGTATGACCATGTAGCTAATTGTGGACTCAGGTGATTACTGCTTCACTGATGTCTTCCCCGTGCTTCTTGAGCTTGGCTCATTAATTCTTTTTCTTTCTCCGTTCTGTAATATACTTGGAAAAAAAAACTTATTTCACTTCTATGATCCCTACTACCAATTACCTTTCAATGTTTACTTTTGCTGCCTTCACCCCTGAGTTGTCCTTTAACTAGCCCCTTGCACTGTGTCTTTTCCATCTCCCTGGCCCCTCTCTTCTGTAACTTGAATGTCCTCTCATTTTGTCTATAATCTCAAATTCCTATAGAGCCAATTGGCTTTCTCCTATTTTTTCCTTTTTTTGCCTCTTCCTCAAATTCTTGTTCACAGCTTTGAATACTGAAGCTATAATGCATGGCATGCTTATTTGTGCAGTTTATCATCTTTGAACATTTCCCCTAGCTCAGTATAATCTATTCCCTAGAAGTCCCATATCATCATATTTCTTATTGATGCTTGACCCTTCCCATCTGTTTAAATCACACAGTGGTATGACAACTGTTGGCTAATGGTGCTGATGTGCACACCAATAACTCACCAAACCTTTTCTAGGACCGTGTTCAGAATTCTGTCCTTTTTAGTAATGCCTCATGTTAGTTGGCTAACCCATTCATGGTCTAAAGCATCCATCTTCTCCCATTCCATGTGCACTTTGCAGTTCAGGACCTTCCATTCTTCGTCTAGCAGCTTTAGACCTTCATAAGTATAATTCATTTCTCCTTTTCCTAGCTTGTCTTCCCAGACCTCATGCTCTTTACTTTATATATCTATGGTTCCAGCATGCTGAATAAATCCACCAAAACTACTCTTGTTCTCTACGTCAATCTGTAGGGTGTTTGCCCCAGGTTATACCCCTGCCTGTTTCTTTACCCCACTCTAGGGTGTTTGCCCTAGGTTATAACCCTGCCTTTTTCCTTACCCCACTCTAGGGTGTTTGGTCTAGGTTATACCCCTGCCTGTTTCCTTACCCCACTCTAGGGTGTTTGCCCTAGGTTATAACCCTGCATGTTTCCTTACCCCACTCCAGAGTGTTTGCCCTAGGTTATAACCCTGCATGTTTCCTTACCCCACTCTAGGGTGTTTGCCCTAGATTATAACCCTGCCTGTTTCCTTACCCCACTCTAGAGTGTTTGCCCTAGGGGTATAACCCTTCCTTTTTCCTTACTCCACTTTAGGGTGTTTGCCCTAGGTTATATCCCTGCCTGTTTCCTTAACCCACTCTAGCGTGTTTACCCCAGGTTATACCCCTGCTTGTTTTCTTACCCCACTCTAGGGTGTTTGCCCTAAGTTATAACCCTGCATGTTTCCTTACCCCACTCCAGAGTGTTTGCCCTAGGTTATAACCCTGCCTGTTTCCTTACCCCACTCTAGAGTGTTTGCCCTAGGGGTATAACCCTGCCTTTTTCCTTACTCCACTTTAGGGTGTTTGCCCCTGCCTGTTTCCTTACCCCACTCTAGGGTGTTTGCCCTAGGTTATAACCCTGCCTGTTTCCTTACCCCACTCTAGGGTGTTTGCCCTAGATTATAACCCTGCCTGTTTCCTTACCCCACTCTAGAGTGTTTGCCCTAGGGGTATAACCCTGCCTTTTTCCTTACTCCACTTTAGGGTGTTTGCCCTAGGTTATAATCCTGCCTGTTTCCTTAACCCACTCTAGGGTGTTTACCCCAGGTTATACCCCTGCTTGTTTTCTTACCCCACTCTAGGGTGTTTGCCCCAGGTTATACCCCTGCCTGTTTCCTTACCCCACTTCATACAGTGATGTCTTCTCTTCTTTGTGACCTCACTTTTCATGCCATTACTTATGCAGAGCTCTACCCCCCCCCCATTCCCCTCATCACTGTGATTTCTAAATAACCTATACCCAGGCTCTTCCAGTAATCACTCATTCTTTTCATGTGCCATTTTTCTGTCATATCCAGCAGTGTCTATCTCTGCTTCTGCATCTTCTTCCTTCCCTGAGCCCTGCACTGGACATTGTTTTCTGCTACTTTGACAACTGTCACACTTTCCATCTTAATTTAAAGGCACATTTCTGGCCCAACCCAGCATCACTATCCCATTTGGTCTACAATGGAGCATAATCTACCCCAGAGCTGGTATCTTCACCAGGTCACTTTCATCCTCTTACAAATTTCAAAACCTGGTCCAATGTCCACTGCCATAGCTAGTCATTACTCTGATTATATCCTTCCATGAAGTACAGGCTGCTAGCAAAGGTAGCACTTCTGGAAATACTACATGCAACCCCCAGATCTTCCCATCTCTCTTCCACCTACCTGGTCCTGTTAGCTACAATCTCCACTAACTGTCTCTTCCAATAGGTCAGTGTTAACTATGTGCACCCCTTTATGTATCCACACAGCCCTTACTGACCACCTTGATCCTGTACTTTTATGTCTTACTAAGTCTAAGGCCAGAGATGCGTTTCACTTTGATGTGGTCTGTCACTTGCAAAGACGTGTAATCATGTTCGCGGCTGTGACTTCAGTCACCATACCTTTCTTTCCTTAGTTCCTCTCCTCTCCTTTCCTAAACTATCACTTTCTCCTTAAGCTGCACCATCCCAGCCCCGTTCATTCTCTCCTGGTTGCATCACTTCCTGGTCTGTATCTGATTCCTTTCCTACCATACTATTCCAACAAGCTGTACACATTGGAATCATGACTTTCAGAGTCTGATATATCCTTCAAGTCCTTCCATGTCCACCTGCTGCTCTTCCCTCCTCTCTCTCCTCTTCAGTTCTTCATCTTCACCACTCCTTTTGGAATATTCCCGCAGTGGACACCTCATCTTATCCCTATCTATCTTCATTCATCCTGTCCTGCTGATCTGTTATTCCCTCCCTCCTGCATTTCATCTGGTTTTGCATTTGGTACAGCAACTAGCAGGTTCTGCTTTCCCTTCATCACTTATTACTCTTGTACCAAGTAACTGTACTTTTCTGGAACCCTTTGCCCAGTTACTCTTTCAAGCCAAATTCTCCTTACAGCCCTCCTGTTTTCTGCATATCTCCTCCTTACATCTTTCTCCATCCTGCCTTTTGGTCTCCACTTGTCTGTCTTCTCCAGTGCCATTTTACCAGCCTAGCCAGTCACTGCCATCACCGTCTCTGTTTGCCATAGTATCCTTTGAGGTTCTCACATTCTCCTTCAGACCCCACAGCCTTTGACTTCCCAAAGTTCCTTAAACCAAATCCCTTATCCATACTCATATTCATCAATTCATTAACCCACTGGGCCAGATTCCAAAAGACGACTTCTCAGTGTAAGTGACTTACTCCATCTTGTCCCTGTTTCAAAAGACTTGCTATTGGTGTAAGTGACTTATTTTTGTTTGAAGGTCTATCTATAAACAGGCTTACACTAAGGGCCATATTCCAGAACACCTGCTCTCAGTGTAAGTGACTTACTCCGCATAATACATGGGAGTAAGTCACTTACTCTGAGAGCAAGTCTTTTGGAATCATGCCCACTGTCGCCACCACATTGTGCAGCTGTCTTTGGACTGTCCCATTTCAGATCTCTTCTCATTTCTATTGGTTCAGTTATTAGTACCTAGCTATACCTTTCTATGTCAAGTATTCTCACAGGCCTGCATTGTAAATTCCAGATGAGTTCTAAGGCGCTTTAGTAACAGGCAGTCAATGAAAACTTAAACTATTTTAATGATACTTGATATGAAAAAAATAAAACAAGTAGCAGCATTTCTATATTCGAAATGTGCTGCTCTCCTTACTCTTATGTCTAAAGTACAGGGCTTTATGTAATAAACAAGCAAATAACAGCTAATTCTCTTAACTCAGCTATCCAACACAGACTTCAGGCTTCATGTCTTCATAGAATTCAGTATGAAATTTAAAAAGTGAAGCTAAAAATGAAAAATAAATAACTGCAAAAGCAGAATAACATATACAACTCCAGTTCTACAAAATATGTTTTTCTTAACATAAACAGCTACTGTAATGTTGAAGAAAAAGACATAAGCATTAGTTCTGTCTTCCAAGTTAAAAGGGAAAAATAAAATATCAGCCATAAAATAATATACGTTAAAATATCTTTCCTAATGTTGAACAATAACTATAAATGAGAAACTAAATCTGCAAACCATAGAAATTAAACCTCCATCCACTCATCTCCTCTGCAAGATACCAGTGTATGAACTATACAGTAAGATTTGTACGCAACTGTAAACCAACCATGAACTGCATGCCAGCAATTGTAAACCAGCAGTATGCATTTAAATCATCACTCCTCAATACTTAATTAGTTCAAAATTAATGAAGTAACTGCAAAAATACTATGTATAAAATGATGCCTTAACCTAGATTTTCAAATTTTGTTTATTTATTTTAATTCTAAAATTAAATCTGCAAAGGTGACAAATCTAAATCACTTTACAATCTGAAAAACATCAGCATATGGTTTGCAGGCCAACAGGGCTCCTTATTAAAATGTCGGCACTCGGCATGCTGAAAAAAAACTGAGGAAAAGAGTGGCTCTTGAATTTCACTCGTCTTTTTTAAACTCCTGTTTTGCAGGGGATACCAAGTCCCCCTCCCCCGAACCCAGGGAGATATATATATATATATATATATATATATATATATATATATATATATATATATATATATGCCAACTCTGAGATTGCCATGCCTCGGATAAAAGGGAATATTCTAGGAAACTGCCATCTTGGACTAAGTATATGTAAGTCTATTTTTAGTCCCTTGTTTGAGAGTTTATTTATGTTAGCACTCCTCACTGAATACTGATATGTTCATACGTCTGTGTATACGTAGTTAGTCCCTTGTTAGAGAGTTTATTTATGTTTGTGTTCCTCACTGAATACTGATATGTTCATACATCTGTGTATACGTAGTTACTCCCTTGTTGGAGAGTTTATTTATGTTTGTGTTCCTCACTGAATACTGATATGTTCATATGTCTGTGTATACGTAGTTAGTCCCTTGTTGGAGAGATTATTTATGTTAGTGTTCCTCAGTGAATACTCATATGTTCATATGTTTGTGTATACATAGTTAGTCCATTGTTGGAGAGTTTATTTATGTTAGTGTTCCTCAATGAATACTCATATGTTCATATGTCTGTGTATACCTAGTTATTCCCTTGTTGGAGAGTTTATTTATGTTAGCACTCCTCACTGAATACTGATATGTTCATACGTCTGTGTATACGTAGTTAGTCCCTTGTTAGAGAGTTTATTTATGTTTGCGTTCCTCACTGAATACTGATATGTTCATACGTCTGTGTATACGTAGTTACTCCCTTGTTGGAGAGTTTATTTATGTTTGAGTTCCTCACTGAATACTGATATGTTCATATGTCTGTGTATACGTAGTTAGTCCCTTGTTGGAGAGATTATTTATGTTAGTGTTCCTCAGTGAATACTCATATGTTCATATGTTTGTGTATACATAGTTAGTCCATTGTTGGAGAGTTTATTTATGTTAGTGTTCCTCAATGAATACTCATATGTTCATATGTCTGTGTATACCTAGTTATTCCCTTGTTGGAGAGTTTATTTATGTTAGTGTTCCTCACTGAGTACTCATATGTTCATATGTCTGTGTATATGTATTTAGCCTCTTGATGGAATGTTTATTTATGTTAGGGTTCCTCATTGAATACTGATATGTTGATATATCTGTGTACACGTAGTTAGTCCCTTGTTGGAGAGTTTATTTATGTTAGTGTTCCTCAGTGAATACTGATATGTTCATATTTTGTGTATACATAGTTAGTCCCTTGTTGGAGAGTTTATTTATGTTAGTGTTCCTCTCTGAATACTGATATGTTCATATATCTGTGTATACGTAGTTAGTCCTTGTTTGACAGTTTATTTATGTTAGTGTTCCTCACTGAATACTGATATGTTCATATGTCTGTGTATATGTAGTTAGTCCCTTGTTGGAGAGTATATTTATGTTAGTGTTCTTCACTGAATACTCATATGTTCATATGTCTGTGTATACGTAGTTAGTCCCTTGTTGGAGAGTTTATTTATGTTAGTGTTCCACACTGAATACTCATATGTTCATATGTCTGTGTATACGTAGTTAGTCCCTTGATGGAGAGTTTATTTGTGTTAGGGTTCCTCACTGAATACTGATATGTTCATATATCTGTGTACACATAGTTAGTCCCTTGTTGGAGAGTTTATTTATGTTAGTGTTCCTCACTGAATACTGATATGTTCATATATCTTTGTATACGTAGCTAGTCCCTTGTTTGAGAGTTTATTTATGTTAGTGTTCCTCACTGAATACTCATATGTTCATATATCTGTGTATACGTAGTTAGTCCCTTGTTTGAGAATTTATTTATGTTAGTGTTGCTCACTGAATACTCATATGTTCATATGTCTGTGTATACGTAGTTAGTCCCTTCTTCTTGGAGAGTTTATTTATGTTAGTGTTCCTCACTGAATACTGATATTTTCATATGTCTGTGTATACGTAGTTAGTCCCTTGTTGGAGAGATTATTTATGTTAGTGTTCCTCAATGAATACTCATATGTTCATATGTCTGTGTATACATAGTTAGTCCCTTGTTGGAGAGTTTATTTTTGTTAGTTTTCCTCACTGAATACTCATATGTTCATATGTCTGCATATACATAGTTAGTCTCTTGTTTGAGAGTTTATTTATGTTAGTGTTCCTCACTGAATAATTTTATGTCTGCGTATACATAGTTAGTCCCTTGTTGGAGAGTTTATTTATGTTAGTGTTTCTCAATGAATACTGATGTGTTCATATGTCTGTGTGTACGTAGTTACTCCCTTGTTGGAGAGTTTATTTATGTTAGCGCTCCTCACTGAATATTGCTATGTTCATATGTCTGTGTATACGTAGTTAGTCCCTTGTTGGAGAGTTTATTTATGTTAGTGTTCCTCACTGAATACTGATATGTTCATATGTCTGTGTATACGTTTTTAGTCCCTTGCTGGAGAGTTTATTTATGTTAGTGTTCATTACTGAATACTGGTATGTTCATATGTCTCTGTATATGTAGACAATAAAGCATAAAGGGGAATACATAGCACACATACATTATTGCATACCCAGTGGTGTTCTGAGTCACAAGTTCGAAGGACAATTCTTGGCTATGTGGTGATATCTATACCATGCATACCCCAGGTGCATTATTGCACTTATAAAATGGGCATCTAAATTTTAGTTGATTAGGTTGTATGGTGTAGTTTAATTTAGAATAGATACTCCTCCCATATTAAGTAATTTATGTACAAGATTATAATGTTTTAAATATATAGTATTTTGGCATAAATATTTCAGGGTAGACACTTCCAGATGTCAAATAGGTGTTTCGTGTTGTGTAACTATGTTTTTAAATATAATTTTGCAGTTAATTTCATAGATCATGTTTTTAATCTGTATAAATTCAATGTCAGTGTTTGTGTGGTAATGGTTTACAGCTCTTATGATGCAAAATTGAAGTTGAACTCAAAACTTTTAAGTTTTCACAGAGTTGTGGACATTTGTTGAAAATAATGCTAAAAACACAATATTTTAACAGCTTTCTTTGGAGTTATTCTATTGTTTTTATGTAGACTTTTTTTTATATCTGGAGTTGTCTTTTTCACTATTCTTGAAAATATTTTCTGCTTTTTGGTAAAGAAATGTGGTCGTTGGCTGCAGAGTCCTCTTTCATGGGAGACCAGTGTTTGAGTTAATACATAAAATAGTTGATAATGAAATTTTCAAGGCTGTATTGGAGAAGAAATATATATATATATATATATATATATATATATATATATATATATATATATATATATATATATATATATATATATATATATATATATATATATATATATATATATACCATATGATCAAGTTTCTGAAAACTGAAAATCAAAAAAAAATCAACCTTTTTTACGGCAAGCCCCCCCCTGCAAATTATATATACCAACTCCAAGATCGTGCTACAGTTGGGAAAAGGGCAAATTTAAAGAATAGCCAACCGATTTCTTTCCCTTAGAAAGAAATTGATGATCTGGTTGTTCAATGTTGTGCAGCTTCGAGAAGTAGGGGTCGATCAAAGGTAAGTCGAGGTTTTACTCCGATTATATAATACAGACCCTATTTAATATTCCTTACATATTGTCCCATTTTATACACACACACACATACACACTGTATGTGTATGTGCTTTTTTCTTCATGGGTGTGAAAATATATATGTATGTATTGTGTATCCTGTCGGACTTTCCTGGTTAACAAATGTAAAATAAAATAAAAATAAATAAATGAAATGATCCTAATCTTGGAAAATAATTATATTTTCTTTGAAGACCAATATTTCCAACAGTTGAAAGGTGGGGTAATGGGGGCAGTTGTGCCCCTGTGTATGCCAATATTGTAGTACTAGGATGGGAATTGTGTTATGTGTTCAAGAGTGAATATTGGGTTAACACTGTAACATTTATTAGATTTTTGGACACATCTTTATTTTATGGACAGGTCCATAAGAGAGGATAGTGCAGTTCATTAGACATCTTTCCTGTAACTAACCTACTGAAAAGCACTAGAAAGCCTTAAACTGATACAAGCCTTCTAGCTTAAAAGAGAGACTTTGTAGTGACTGAGTATCAGTTTTCTGTATTTTCTTGCTGTACTTAACTGTTTTCCGCCTAAATGCTGATTTTTCCAGCACTTATTGTGATTTAAAAGCTTGTTTTTTTTCACACATTGTACTTATTTGACTGCCTGCACTTTTAAAAAGTAGTTTTTTGTTTAAATAAATTGTTTAACTGTTGTAGGCTACACACTAAAGTGCGATAGCCTTTTCTGATCACTTGTAGTTGTTTAAAGCTGTTTTAAGTGTACTTTTTACTGTTTTTGCCTTATCTTTAAAAAAAAAAAATGTTCTTGTTTCCTGCCTTTCTAAGCTATTATAGTCCAGTTTTCAGGCTAGTGCTGAATTCAGGGCTGTGTTACAAGTTTCTGAGTTGCGCATACCTTACTTGGATAGAGGGAAGTTTCTCTGTTCACCTGTGAGAGAGGTGAACTTTGAGCAGCCATCTGTCCTTGGAGGAGTGGTTCCAGCCCAGAAGTTAGTAGTTTAAAAACCATGTTTGCACGGTTGTGTGCGCTGGGCAGCACTGGTTAGCTAGGGTTAAATTATTCCCGACTCCACTAAGTCTCCTCTTCAGTTTTTCACTTGAAACTAGTCTAACTCTCAACCTAAGCATTCAAAAAGCATCCTACAGTCCAGCACTTGCTCAGACATAATAGCAAGCACTAATATACCCCGACACTTGACTGCCCAGCAGGGAAAGGCTCTTTATCCACCTCTCACCAACCAAGCGACTAAGCAGCTCACCCTACTATTCAGGCATGACCAAAGGGCAACTTCAGGTGTACTCTCCAGTCCAGCTGGTGAATCTGGGTATCCTGAGGCAATGTTACAACTGCCTCATGTACACAGACAGCCCTCTCCTCCTACCACAAAACACTAACCTATGCAAGAGATGCAATTATACAGCCAAACTGGAGGCTAAGGTCTCTCCACCCAAGACTGGAACAGACAGTCATGAGGAGAAGGTTAACACTTGCACCACACCTCCAGCCTCACACAGACCTACTAAACGAGCACTGGCAAAAAAGCTACACAAATACATGAAATCATACTCGGAGGCTCTAAATAAAAACCTGCAAAAGCATCAGAGCTCCAAAGCAGACACCCACAAAACCTGCACCTCCCGTCACAAACCAGACAACACATAAAACACAAAATCAATGTGCCGCACAATCACAGCCCTTAAGGCGAAATAACATACCTAACACACTAGTGATAGGCAACTCAATAGTCTGGCATACTGACGCCCCACTCACTAGGCTGGACAAGGAGAAGGTTACTGTTAGCTGCCTATTGGCCTATTGACTCAGGTCACTCCAGAACAAGTACAAATATGACTCTGTCATTGTTCATGTTGGTGTGAATGACCTGAAATGTACCTCCCTGGACTACATGAAAAGAGACATGGAAGAGCTCTCTGATCATGTAGCCCAGGCGGGTATGACCCTGACCCTGAGTAGCATCCTGCCCTCACCAAGAATGATATCTCAGTATAAAGAAAAAGTTATCAATTTCAGCAATTGGCTAAGCTTCTGGTGTCATTCAAAGGGGATCCAATGTCTGTCAGCCTGGGATGACATGATCGCAAGCCACGTTGCTTCGCAAGAGATGGCTTGCACTTGTCACCCCTTGGCTTTTGAATACTGGTCAAGGCTCTTGCTGCCCCCATAGTGCCTTTTTTAGGCAAGGCTCAAAATTCAAGCCCACCACCGTAGACAGCACAAGTAAAAAAATGAGGGTTATGCAACTCAACGCCAGGAGTTTAAATCTCAAAATGCATGCACTCAAAGCACTCCTAAGTATGGAGAACGTCGACATCTGTGCAGTAACTGAAGCCTGGTTCAAGGCTCTAGAGAGCACTCCAGCACTACTGGGCTACATCTCATACCATACATTTCGGCCACAGAACATGGACCGAAACACAAAAGGAGGGGGTGTATCCATATTCATCAAGGATACTCACACCTCCAGTTTAGTGGTGCAGCATGATACCTCTGAGATCATCCATGTGCAACTAACATCGGCCATTTCTGCAGTGCAAATTGTGACCTGCTACAGATCACCCTCCATGACCCAAGACCACCACTCCGCCTTTCTGGAGACACTGGAAAACATGAAGGTCCTACCGAACACCCTGATATTGGGCGATTTCAATTACCCTACCATTAACTGGGAAAACTATTTGAGTACAAACTCCCAGGCTCAGCGCTTCCTGGACATTATCAACTCAAATGCCCTGGATCAGTTGGTAAACTCCCCTACCAGAGGCCACAACATATTGGACCTGGTCATCACCAACATGGGCTACAAGTGTTCCGTACCAGAGGGCAACCCGGCACTGCTTAGATCAGACCATAAACTAATCACCCTGGATGTCCACACTTCACCACCACCCCCAACCAAGGAAACCACAGTGAAAAACTTTTCTAAAGCAAACTTCACCTTACTTAAGGCAGAGGTGATAAGTTTCACAGCCCCCACACTAAAGGATAACACTGCCCAAGATGCAGAATCCTTTACAATTGCACTCTATGAGCACCTACAAGGATGCATGGATCATGCCATCCCTAGCAAGACCAGGACTCACTCCCCTAATAGAAGGAAACCAGTCTGGTGGACCCCTGCCATAAATAGGTTATACAACAGGAGGAAACTAGTTCAGAAAAAAAGCAAATCCCAAGAAGGAAAGACATCCCTGATCAGTATCAGTAAGAAACTAAGGTCCCTCATAAAATCATCCAAGGCTAACTTCAAAAGAAAAATAGCTAAGGATTCGAAAGATAACCACAAAGCCTTCTTTAGCTATGTCAAGAATCTAAGTGGAAACTCGCAGATATGCTCTGAGCTAGTGCAAAATAGCACAAAATATACTGAACCTACTGACATTGCCAACATCCTGGCAGATAGATTCAGTGCAAATTTCACCTCCCTCTCACCTTCAAAAGGGCCCACAACAATGCCGGAAAAATGTAGTGTCCCGGAAATCACAGAAGCACAGGTGTAAACAGCCCTTTCAAAAGTCAAAAACACAGCATCAATGGGGCCAGATGGTGTCCCAGGCTGCTTCTTGCACGAACTACAGAACGAACTAACCCCCCACCTAAACACGCTGTTCAACCTCAGCCTTTCCACAGGCTACATGCCCATAGAATGGCGCACAGCAGTGGTTATTCTGCTCCACAAAGGAGGGGCCACAAATCTCCCCATAAGCCTGACTAGCCTGGTCTGCAAGGCTATGGAGCTCATCATCATGGAACTCATTAACAAAGACATTGGGAACCTCCAAACACTTGACCTGACCCAGTTCGGCTTTGTTAAGGGCAGATCATGCCTACTAAACCTGGTTGACTTCTTCGAGACAGTCACCAAGGCCATAGATGAGGGAAAGGTGATTCACACAGCCTACCTTGATCTCGCCAAGGCGTTCGACACCATTCCTCACTCGGGTATTATAGAAAAACTCACCAGCCTGAACATAAACCCCTACATCACAAAATGGGTTGCCAACTGGCTTACAGACAGAACTCACATGGTAAGAATAGCGGGCTCCAGGTCTAACTCTAAACCAGTCACAAGTGGTGTCCCGCAAGGCTCGGTTTTGGGACCCCTACTGTTCGGCATATATTTCTCAGAAGTACAGGCAAACATAGGAGGACTATGGCTAACCAAGTTCACCAATGACTGCAAACTGGGAGCCATAATTGACTCTCCGGCTGACACGGACATCCTTCAAAAAGGCCTTACTGAGACAGACACCTGGTGTCAAAGTCATGGCCTCAAGCTAAATGCCAAAACATGCATAGTCATCCCGTTTGGGAAAAACAAAACACCCACAAATTACCACATAGGTGGCAGCTCCCTTAATACAGAAGAGGTAATAAGAGATCTGGGGACCCAGGTAGATAGTAATCTCTCCTTTGACAATCATATTGCCAAAGTAGTTAGGAAATCCTTCTATGTGGCCCATCGAATTACTAAGGGGTTCGCATCTAGAAATAAAGAGGTTATAGCGCCCCTCTACTTTTCACTCATCAGACCCATCATAGAGTACAATGCCCCATTTGGGATGTACCTCACAAGACACTTCCAACAGCTGGAAAGACCACAAATGCACCTCACCAAAAGGATTACTGGCCTCAAACATATGTCCTATGCAGCCTGACTGAAAAAACTACAGCTGTACTCAGTGACATATCACTTACTCAGAGGTGATCTCTGCCTGACTTACAAAGCCATGTCCAACTCAGAATTGATGGACATGCTCCACCTAAAGAAATCCAAGTCACTGCGAGCCACGAGCTCTAGTGAGCTAAACCTCGCCACAACAATAAATAGAACATGCTGGAGGGATAGATTCCTGTCACAGAGACTCCCCATGCTTTGGAACAAAATTCCTAACTACATTAGGCAGAGCCCCTCACTAACACTCTTCAAGAGAAGCCTTGACGAGTGGATGGGTAACAGAAAATACACCCCTGGGATCACTTCATTGGCTCTGCTTGACAGAGGCTCAGTTAATTAATCAATGGGGCGGTGAAAGCCGACACACTCTGGCTAGGCTTAAAAATGCCCTCGGGCAGATAGCCTAGTACCTACCTATGAACCTATTTAAACGACACTACTGATTTTTTACAATTTACCTTTGAATGTGACAGTGTAATTATCAATTATTTGGACACTACCATTTCACATTCAAAGAATGGATTTAAATCCACCATTTTCTGTTGAACCACACATTGCAATGTTTGTTTACATTTCTCCAGTTGGCATCCCCTGGCCCAGAAAAAAAGTTTGGTTAAAGGGCAGGCCATAAGAGTGGCCTGTATGACATCAGAATCTGGAGATGTAAAGGAAGAATTAATCAACTTAGGCAATATAGTTAAGGATAAAGGCTACCCCCAATAAATTAATGGATGATATTATTCAAAAGGTTTATGAAAAATAGGGCAAAAAATATGTGCCTCTGTTAGAGCTAGGTTTCACCACCTAGAACAATTGTCAAGTGACAGTGCAGCATAAAAATTTTGAAAAGGCACGTCTAATACAATATAGTTTCCTCTCGGGTGGTATTAAGGACATTACTGAAAAGAACTGGAACATCTTCAGGGTGAATCGTGATATAAAAAACTGATGGGAGAAGAGCCCATATTTATCAACAGAGTAGGAAGGAATGTTAAAGCTTTTTTAGACAAAAAGGTGGAGAGTAATGATGGACCAGCTAGTTGTACAAGACCTTGCAGTAATTGTAAACGTTGTAACTTTGTAAGCAGTGAGACTTCTATTTTTCTGGAAAATATTATGAAAAGTAAAGTTACACTGAAGAGAGGGAATTGCCTTATATCCAGGGTGATTTATTTGGCTGTGTGTGAATCCTGCAAAGCGTACTAAGAGGGAAACAAATTAACGATCCCTGAGAAATAGAATATACGAACACAATTCTGAAATCCAAAATAAAAAAAGAGATTAATACTGTATATAGGCATTCTCTTTTATGTGATAGATTTGTCAAATTTAAATTTGGGATACTAGAAACTGTAGAAATCGATCCCAGATGGGGTGGGGGGGAATGGAAGAACTTACTGATTAAAAAAGAGCTGCAATGGCAGTTGAGGCTTGCTGCTACTATGTTGCCAGGATTAAATGACTCTCTGTCAGTAGCCTCAGTACTTAAAGAAAGAGCTGATAGGTTGGGATGATAAAAAACATTTTCTTAATAAAGTAAATAAGTTTATTGGTTTTATATTCATTTTGATTTTTATTTACATGTTTACATGCTAAATATAACAATTTTAAAATTTTGAAAATATTTAATATGTTTTTTAAACATTGTAATTAGGCTACCAGATTAACTTAAAGGTGCAATTGGTTAGTGTTTTACCAATCATGAATGACACTGTGGTATTTAAAGGGTTATAAGGAAAGTGTTTATATTCTGATGAAGCCCCCAATGTGGAGGGACAAAAGCGCTCAATTGTTTTGAATAAATGTGACTTGGTTTGCTGATATCTCCATGGTGCATCTTTTTATATATTTTGGTTACTGACTTGTGCACCATATCTCAGATTTTTGGCTTTAAAGTTAAAAGTACCTTTAAAATGCTTGGTAGTAAATGTCTTGTTCTCACATAAAGTCAGTAATGATACACTTTCCATTTTATGAGACAAACCATTTAGTGGCCTAGAGTCATTGATGGCCATAGTATAAGGTGGGGAAGTTCTTTGCATCCCCCTATTGTTGCCTGAGATTGGAGCATTTGAAAATATTTAGAAGAAGGAGATGAGAAGTTTTACCTAAGGCTTTCAATTGCAGATATGATGATTCACACCACAACAAGCTGTGATTCTTAACAATGTAAAGTCTTATAATATTAGAATGGGGTATTGTTTTGAGTTTGCTTAATAAAGATTTTTTTACAAAGACAATGTGTAGCATTGTCGCCAAATAATGATGAAGCATGCCACTTTGTCTGTAAGTGAGTTTAACAGGATTTATAGACTGACCAAACTGCATATTATCAAAAGCTTAATTTAAGGTTTGACTGCTGTCAATAAAGATTGTTTCTTTAAATGTCCACATCCAAAACTGGGAGTTATGTTTGGACAAATAAAATTGTACAAATCCTTAGACTCCACACCCCTAAGATTTTGTATGTTGAGCAAGGGAAGCAAAACTGAAATGTTGGCAGTGTTTATTGATTCTGAAATAAATTAGATAGTCCAGGAAGGCAACTGTTATATTAGAAATTCATTTGATGTTATCTCAAAGATTAAGATCGTTTATTTTTGTTAATTTTGATTTGCAGTCCTAGTATGCTAATATTGAAGTCCGCTCAGCTGCAGCTGTTGGGAGAGAAGCACACCATTGTGATACCAGTTTTGCACACATTCAGCTTGTATTTTGGTAAAACAGTGGAAAAAATACTTGCATATTTGTGGGGCATGCCCAGTCCTAGCCTGTTGGACCCAGGTGTCCAATGTTCCCCTCTTTCTCCACTTCAGGTCATCATAGTGATGACGACACTGCTCACCAGTGCGGGGGATACCAGTAGCACTGGTAAGATCCCCAGCTAACTGATCCCAGGCCTCAGCCTTACACTCTGAGCCTTAATAACTGCTCTGCAGCAGCCTAGGTTCCTAATTTTTTATGAGGAGCCCAACAAAAACCCTGGACTCCTGCACCCAATAGCGCCACCCTCTCCAACACTACCTGGCATATCAGCAGATAAGCAGAGTCCAATAAATGAGGCAGAATTCCTGCCTATTGGTCTTAATATAGGCTGTTTTCCTGCCATTACACGTTATTCAGCAAAATTCAAAACAGAGCTGTGTTGTGTAGCATCACGCAAACCAGCTAAGTGAAGTTGAGCAGAGTGAAAACTTGCAGAACCGTGGTTTTAGTGAAGCTTAGCAACAGGCAAATAATATTAGCTGTTAACTATGTTTAAGCAGCGTTTAGCACCACTTAGCTCTCCCAATTTTAAAAATATTGATTTTAATTTAAAAGACATTTTACATTGCATTCAATAAATGATATGTGTGCTAGGGACTTGAACCTGGGACCTACGGAACTGTAGACCATCACTCTACCCATTTAGCTACTTGGATAGTATATAAAGTAGCATACCTTCATATATACTACTAAGTAATTGCAGCTCATCATGCAAATGGGCTTAAATGGGCATAAATAAAAGCAGAAATAAATAATTACATCCGGTTTCTATTTTTAGATGTTTGGCAGGTGTCTATTGTTTATGTGTAAGCGCAGCTTTGCATTGTTGCGCTCCACACCACAACACTTAAATGGACAATAAATAATAAAAAAAAGTTATTATAATTTATTACATCCGGTTTCTATTTTTAGATGTCTGGCAGGTGTCAGCTGTCTATGTATAAGCATGGCTTGGCATTGCTGTGCTCTGCGCTGCAAACAGACATTAAAAAAAATAAAAAATAATAAAAACGCAATTTATAAATTTAAATCACCAACTATTAACACACACCACATTTCAACAGTAGCATGGAACATTGCAGGGAGCCTCACCATGTACATAATATCTGACCAGCCTCTACACATCTGCCTACACAGATTCAATATCCCTGTTACTATGCTCTTCCTCAGCAGCCTGCCATGATTAATATGCATAGCGCGCTGCCGGGAGGGACCTTGGCATGTACACGGGTACATTACGTGTAGGCTCTACACTGAGCCTACATAAATTTTACTAAATTCTGGGGTATGTCTTTTAGCATGGTAAGCTCACAATCTGAAGAAGTTTTACTGGAATAAATGCACATACTGTGAGTTGTATGACATTGTTTATTTGTCACAAAAGTGTAGTATTTTGCTTTCCTTTTCCCTGATTTTTAAGCACTTTTCTGGAGGCATTTGCTTTGTGATAAATGCTCATTTGTTACTCCACAACCAACAGTTCATAAGTTCAAAGGTGTGTACTTGGTTAACGGGCCTGGCCCTATATAAGCCTAGCCCAAGAAGATTCCCTTATATCATGCCGCCCAAAGTTAGTTCCCAGTGTCCCTGTCAAGCAAAGGCCACTGAAGTGATCCCCAGGGTAAACTTCCTATCGCCCACCCAGGCCAGTGAAGTGCTCTGCTTGACGTGAATGGGAAGTTTGTTCCAGAGTATGGGAAGTCTCTGGGTTAGGAACCTGTTCCTCCAGTTGAGAGTAATTTTCTTCCTTTCTCTGTTCTGGTATCTCCAGACATTTTCATCCTTTGGATACTGCCCTGGCCTTCATTCCTGGAAGGGCTGTGATTGGTTGTAATAGTTCCACTAACATGTTTGAAAACCTCTTCTCCTGTTCTGTTATGAATTAAATAACTTCTGCTTGGCTAAAAAGCCTCTCCATGGGACTGATCAAAAGAATGCTACTGTGAGTGGGATTTGAGTAGAAATCACTTGATTGGCTATTCTTCCATTGTTAGAATTTCCAAAGAAAAATTGTTTTACATCTCTGATTAATTTTATAAGTTTGTAATTCTTAATGTTTTCTTTTTGAGAAATCCTGTAAAGTGTCTCTCCCAAAATGCCATTAAGTTCTACCCTCTTTAAATTAAAGGTGTGTTAGATACAGTTCACTTTTCAGTGAAAAAAATATCTGGATTATTTATATTTATAAATGTTCTCATGAACTCTTTTCCTGATCTGTTTCAGATTGCCACCCATTCTTTTTTCATAGTGGTGTTTCCACTTTAATGATTTTCATACTCCAAGCCCCTTGTGGATCACACCAGAACATCTACACTAAGAAAAATAGACACAGTATCCTCTTTCATTGGAAAATAATTATTTTTTAAGTTTGTGAACAAATATCAATCAGGTACCACAAAAGCTTGAACAAACTAGCGAAAACACAAAATGCGAAGACCAAGCCCAAAAGACAATCAAGTAGCAAAAATGAAGACTGATTTATTTTAAGCGCTTTCCGAGGAGACAATACCCCTCCTTCCTCAGAAAATATAAAAGAACAAACAAGATGTGCAGACAACATAGCCTATTTAAGGCCAATTAAACAAATCACATGACATTCTGTTACTATTGTTGCTTTGTTCATTAAAGCAACCTATACAAGTCATCTAAACACGTAACAACTTATTTTTAAATAACTTATTTTTAAATAGCTTATTTTTAAATAGCTTATTTTTAAATACAAACGCAGTTCTACCGCATAAAACTAAAAAAAGGTCAAGATGTCAACAGCGTAAGCTACTTAAAATTAAATAATAATAAATAATAAGGCTTAGTTGTTAACATGATCATAAATATATTTAAAAATGCCCTATAAACCACATTAAAAACATAATATGTCAGTCTTTTTAAAATCAATGTGTTAATATATTATTGTTAAATATCAATCAGGTGGAAGAAACAACCACAGCAATCACAACCTCTTCAGGAATCGAGGTCAGGGCAGATACTTATGGCCTAGAATGTTCATGGGAACCACAGCAGGAAATGGAGGAAGGATGCATACAGATAGCTGGTCACAAACTAACAAATGAATACTTGAATGTTTTGTTCTAGAGAACAGAAAATGTACCCTTAGTGACTTTATGTTGGTCATATGTTGTATTAATGAAAAAACTTAGTACTTAAAAAAAAGTTTTATTTGGTCGCTGTCACTCCATTCCGTGGCATTCTTTGTTTAGTCATGTTTTTGGTTTGATCACAGAGGCAAGGTTAGGTACATTTAATTTTAATCTTTTGTTGTATATACCTTAAATGAAAGCTGGTTTAGCCACAAAGCTTGATACATTTATTTGTGTTCTAAAATCAGTTTTATTATACAGAACTTAAATGAAAAACTGGTTTTGCCAAAACAAGTTATATATCGGTTGTCTATGCAAAAGTAACATACAGTGTGTTGGAATAACCCGCATGCTGAATGCAAGCCAAATATCCACCAACTTCAAGAACACCAATAGTTTATTACAGCAAAGCTTTCAGACATAAATCCTTCTTCAGTGCATAATACAATCTATAACATTCTTTCAGTTTTTATAAAACTAAATTAAAATCATGTGAGCACGGCCAACTAATCACATAATCTCTGCAATAATTCAATTAACCATTTTAACTTAAAGGCATAACAATTCATTAAAAAGCTTCCCTAGAGGTACTTAAAACATACTCTCACTTTAATTTATAAATACATACTAGAACCATATATTTAATCTATCAAACAAATAAAATATTTATTATAAAACATTATATTATACTTATATATCTTGCATCTTCAAAATATTTATATATATAAAAATACACACATGCACATACATATACATTTGAAAGCCTAGTGCAGTTGCATTTGGTTGCTAGAACTGGCTTAATGTTAACCATATTATTCAGCCCTGATTGTACATCTGCTTGCAGTCTTAAGATCCATGCATATTCTTTATTCTCCAATAAATTATTAGAGTCACCCCTCTTACTTGCTTATACACTGTTTCCATCACCCTGAATTTAAAAATATGCTCAGTGCCTTTCTCCAAAATGTGTTACGTAGTGCATTTTGCTGTATTTATCTGCACATCTCTGACTTCTGTTTTATTATTCTTTCCTTAAGTTTCCCTGTGCTTTTCCCAACATAAAATTAAGGGCATTTTAAGCACGTTGCAAGATATATTACATATGTAGTATTGCATGTTACTGTACATTTGAAAAAAGTATTTATTTGAAACTTGAATTTTTTCTGTTATTCAGCTTTTATTTTCTAACTTCTGGTTTATCACTACGTCAGCCTTTTTGGTCTGAAGTCATTCTAAGGGGATCCAGTATCTGTCAGCCTGGGACAATATGATTGATAGACTTCAATGCTTTGCCAGAGATGGTCTTTATCTGTCACCACTGGGATTTCGGCTACTGGCTAAGGATCTTGCCACCTCCATAGTGCCTTTTTTAGGCAGTGTCTCAAAGGCAAGAATCCAGACTTAAAAACTTCATATAAAAAAAACCTCAAGGCTATGCTGCTAAATGCTAGGAGTATTAACATGAAACTGCACTCACTGGACATTTGTGCAATCACAGAGACCTGGTTCAAGGCTGTGGAAAGCACCCCAGCTATACCAGGTTACACCTCCTTTCACACATTCAGACCACAAACTGAAGCCATGAAAACTAAAGGAGGCAGTGTATCAGTATTCATTAAAGATAAATGCACCTCCAGTTTGGTTAATCTATATGATTCCCTGGAGATACTTCAGGTGCAATTAATTGTTGGTAGGAGATGTATTCAGGTCATTGCTCAGCTGCAGGACCCCCACCATGAACCAGGACACTGACTCGCCCTATTTGGATCTACTTTAGTCTGTCAAGATACATCCAAACACCATGGTTTTGGGTGGCTTTAACTATCCGTCCTTTGACTAGGTAAATTACTCGTGCTCAAACTCATTTGTCCAAAGGTTCCTCAACTTTAACTCCAATGCTCTGGAGCAACTGGTTGCATCCCCACTGTGAGGTATTCCTAGATGAGATCTGACCACAAATCAGTCTCATTCAAAGTAACTATCACACCAGGACCCCCCCCCCAGCAGCAACTAAACTAAAAAAATTCTCCAAAGCAGATTGTAACCTCTTATAGGATGGTATAAATAGCTTCACTGCACCTCCCCCCTCAGATGGACCTGGCAACTATGCCAAGTTCTACACAAGTGCTTTATACAAACACCTATATAACTGCAGTGACTTAGCATACCTGATAGGACCAGAAAAGCTGCTCAGGGAAGAGAAAACCTGCCTGGTGGACAACTGCCATTAACAGGTTTTACAATAAAAGGAAGAAATTGCCATCTAAGAGTAAGAGGGAGCAAACACTAAACTAGAAACTCTCACTCCTCAGCTTAGACAAGCAAATAAGACATCCTGTGAAGTCCTCCAAAGCAAGCTATCAATCCAAATTAGCTTCCTCAACTAAGGACAGCCATAAGGTGTTCTTTAGTTACATCCGTAACCTAAAAGGAAAGGCCCAGATTTGTGTCAATCTGGTAGTTAATGATACCACAGATACTGTGCCTTTGGACATAGCTAACCTGTTGTCAGACAGGTTCTGTGAAAACTTCCCTCCCCTGTCCCTGCCACATGTACCCCATGACATCCCTACCACCTGTCCCCTACCTTGTATCTCTAAAGAGCAGGTCATAAATGCCCTCTCTAAGGCCAAAAACACAGCATGTATGGGACCTGATAACATCCCAGGCTGCATCCTACATGGGCTCCAACAAGAATTAGCAACACCATTCGGTACTCTTTTCAGTCAGTCTAAGCACCAGCTTCAGCCCACCTGAATGGAAGACGGCCATTGTTATTCCCTTGCACAAAGGTGGTGCTTCCACTGACCCTGGGAACTATAGACCTACTAGCCTTATCTGCAAGGCCATGAAGCAGATCATCATGGACCTTATCAACAAAGATATAAGTAATCCCCAAACATTTGACCCTACTTGGCTTTGATTTGCCAAAGGGAAATCATGCCTGTCAAACCTGGTGGACTTCTTTGAGACAGTCACCAAGGCCCTGAATGAGGGGAAATCTATGGATACAGCCTACCTTGACTTAGCCAAGGCTTTTGACACTATCCCCCACTCAGCCATCATTGACAAAGCTAGCTAGGTTTTAAACCTTATATTGTTAGATGGGTCGCTAAGTGGCTCACTGAGAGAACACATATAGTCAAAATAGGGGAATCCACCTCCAACAGCAGACCTGTAACCAGTGGTGTTCCACAGGGATCAGTCCTGCAGCCTCTACTGCTGGGAAACTATTTCTCTAAAGTACTAGCAAAAACTTAAGGACTATGGCTGACAAAGTTTGCTGATGACTGCAAACAGGGAGAGGTCATAGAATCTCCAAATGATGTCAACATGCTATAAGAGGGTCTTACACAAACAAATGATTGGTACCAAAGTCATGGCCTTAAACTCAATGCAATAAAATGTATTATCATCTCTTTTGGTAAGAGCAATGTTTCTGATAACTACCACATCAATAGCAGCACCCTAGGCACACACTCAGTGGTGAGAGACCTGGGTGCACAGTTTGACAGCAACCTTACCTTTGATCACCATGTCTCTACAGTGATAAGAAGGGCATTCTATATTCCTCATCTCATAAGTAAGGCCATTGCCTCCAGAAAAAAAGAAGTTATAACCTCCTTGTATTGTTCCCTCATCAGGCCAATAATTGAGTACAACGCATCTTTTGGTATGTACCTTTCCAAGCAACTACAGTTGGAGAGACCACAAAGGTTCTTCACAAGGAAGATTCAAGATCTTCAGCATCTGTCCTATGTGGATCATCTGAGATCACTGTCACTTTATTCTGTTTCATAGAGACTACTCAGAGGTGTTCTCTGCCTTGCATATAAGGTAATCTCTAACCCTGCTTTATTAGAAATGCTGCATATCCGTAAGTCAAATGGTACACGGTTTACTCTCTCTAAAGACGTTAACCTGGTATGTAACATTAATAGAATCTGCTGGAGGGACAGATTTGTCTCCCAGAGGTTTACCACATCTTTGGAAGAGACTCCACTTCATGTCAAACAGTGCACCTCATTGGCCATCTTCAAGCGCAATCTGGGCAATTGGATGGGTAACCATAGATTCACACCAGGGGTTCCAGCTGCATCCCTCTTGGACAGGACTGATAGGTGCTGATCATGGACATAAGGGTAGGACTTGGCTAGGCTTGTAAGGGCCCTAGGGCCATTAGCCTTGTAACTTCCTATGATCGTATGAAGAACTCAAGACTCCTCTGGTTTTCCACTGACCTCTGATTAGAGCTATGCAATCGCTACTTTTTATACACCTATACTTAATGTCCAGTAATATCTGAGGTCCCCCTTAAAGGGGTATCTGTTATACATAAACACTACAGAGTGAACGCAATAGCCTTTCAAAAGCCCTTCATATACATTACTGTTAAGAAAATCATATAATGTTACTATACATTTGCAGTAGAGGTGGAAACATGACAGTTTTCTTACAATGATTTTATTGTTGTTGTAGCAAACATAAAGACAGGCAGACTTTGCCCAAAATCTGAAAAGAAATATAGTGACAGGTGGAAACAAAAACTGCTTTGAAATATAGCAATGTTTATTATGTGTCACATAGCTGTTCCTGTGGCACTATGATAGAAAGAAGATGCTAAATTAGATGGAACAGACAGGATTGACAGGACCTTACAATCAGTTCTCATGTTAAAGTTTTTGAAGAAATCAAAGCACAACTTAAATCTACCTGTGTCTGTCTGTCTGCTTGTCTTTAGGTCTCACCCATGACAATTCTCACAGTTCATTTCTGAAAATAAAACAGGTAACACAAAGTCTTTTCTGCCAGGTCTCAATAAGGATTTTTGGTAAGAAAAATAACACAAAGTCTCTTTTGCCAGACTTCCCATTGGGAGGCTGTAAGAACTCCATTAGTTTGTGCCTTTTGAATATGTAACCAGCTAGCTGGGTCACACAAGCAAACAAGTGTCAGCAATCAGTGCATTTGGTTCATGAAGACTAAAACCGTATCTGACATTAGAATCAACAGTGAAGGTTTCTCTGCAATATTTTCACAGTGAGATCTAAAACTCAGTGTGAACTCCCTGTCTTGGAGCTGATCATTCTCACTTCAGTGATCTTACTTCACAGTAAAAAGGCTTCAGACTCCTCTGGACTGTCAAACATTGACTTATGCTACATAGTCAGGGAATTTGTCTTAAATAATTGCCTGCCTCCAGCTTCCTCCAATTACCTGTCAGCCCAGGCAATCATTTAAAAGGACCAGGCTCAAATCCTTGCTTCAAAACACTCCCCAGTACTAAAGCTACTTTGTTCCTCATACATACTCCACATGCTCTGAACTTACTGATGTCGCTGATGGTCCTAGCCTTGTGTATCATTATCATTCACTAGGCAGTTCCCAGTGATGTCATCACAGGTCCAAGGCTTGTGTATCATTATCATTCACTAGGCAGTTCCCAGTGATGTCATCACAGGTCCAAGGCTTGTGTATCATTATCATTCACTAGGCAGCTCCCAGTGATGTCATCACAGGTCCAAGGCTTGTGTATCATTATCATTCACTAGGCAGTTCCCAGTGATGTCATCACAGGTCCAAGGCTTGTGTATCATTATCATTCACTAGGCAGTTCCCAGTGATGTCATCACAGGTCCAAGGCTTGTGTATCATTATCATTCACTAGGCAGTTCCCAGTGATGTCATCACAGGTCCAAGGCTTGTGTATCATTATCATTCACTAGGCAGTTCCCAGTGATGTCATCACAGGTCCAAGGCTTGTGTATCATTATCATTCACTAGGCATTTCCCAGTGATGTCATCACAGGTCCAAGGCTTGTGTATCATTATCATTCTCCAGGCAGTTACCAGTGATGTCATCACAGGTCCAAGGCTTGTGTATCATTATCATTCACTAAGCAGTTCCCAGTGATGTCATCACAGGTCCAAGGCTTGTGTATCATTATCATTCACTAGGCAGTTCCCAGTGATGTCATCACAGGTCCAAGGCTTGTGTATCATTGTCATTCACTAGGCAGTTCCCAGTGATGTCATCACAGGTCCAAGGCTTGTGTATCATTATCATTCACTAGGCAGTTCCCAGTGATGTCATCACAGGTCCAAGGCATGTGTATCATTATCATTCACTAGGCAGTTCCCAGTGATGTCATCACAGGTCCAAGGCTTGTGTATCATTATCATTCACGAGGCAGTTCCCAGTGATGTCATCACAGGTCCAAGCCTTGTATATCATATCAGTCACTGGGCAAATCCCAGTGGTGTTATCACAGGTCGTAGCCTTGTGTGTCATTTTTATTCACATTCCCAGTGGTGCCATCACAGGTCCTAGTCCTTTGTATCATTGTCAGTCACTGGGCAGTTCCTAGTGGTGCTATGACAGGTCCTAGCCTTCTGTATCATGATCAATCACCGGGCAGTTCTCAATGGTGCCATCACATTATATTACTCTGTGTGTGTGTGTGTGTGTGTGTGTGTGTGTGTGTGTGTGTGTGTGTGTGTGTGTGTGTGTGTGTGTGTGTGTGTGTGTGTGCATATGCATATATGTTTTGTGTGTCTGTATTAGTGTGTGATGTTTCTTTAGCAAGATACAAGGCTCAAAGGTGTGGTACTTGGTGGAAGAGACAAACGTTGTCTTAGACAGCTTGGCAAATAGGACATTTTGTTACCATCTGTATTATTCATTGTGATATTTGTGGCTTGTCTTCAGTTTTAACAACTCTTTGGCTATTCTTACAAGATGTTCAGTTAGCCAGTCATTTGAGTCTGAAGGTGCAAATTCAAGTAATTGCACCCATCTTTAAGTAAGGGTTTGAGATGAAGTGTTCCACTTATAGGGGTAGAGAATTCTCTGCCTCCATGGAAGAAGCAATGCTAGAGTGATATTAAACTTTAGCTGAAGATGAAACTTTGATACTTAGTTTATGTAGTGCTTATAGGAATGGAAGACATTATCTCTATTGCTAGAGAATATGTTATGCTGATGAAGGTTAATACTCCCAGGAATTTCACTTTCTGTGACGTGACAATTTTAGAATTAGAAAAATAAAGTTTGGGGCATGAGGGGATTTGCCTGTTGCACACACAGTGTGCAGCTTCTTGCTTTGGCAGCTGTCATCAGATCGAATGTTGGCAATCACTAGTCATATGTTTATAGAGTTTGCAAATTCAGGAAGAACAATGGATGTGTTGCCCAGGCTTTGAATGGTAATGGAAGTTTGCTAATCTAGCCCACTGTATTCGTAGGTTTTTGGAGAAGCCTTATGACACTGTGCTGTTACAGGTATTGTGGGACTACTAATGGAACTATGGGTTAGTAGCATTACTTCTGCACACAGTCCAATCCTTCTATATATGCAGTATGAGCTGTGGCCACATTCTTGTCATTTACCTGAATTTATTCAAGCTTGGTGTTCTAGTCTGGTGAGGGTAAAGCTTGTTAGTACTCCCTTACATAATTTTTAGGGATTCGGGATATAAAGGTGCATCAGGGATTTTTAGGCCACCCAATCTGGTAAACTAGAAGTAGAACCTCTGTTACTTTTCAATCATGTTCTCCTTTTCGTAGCATCTGATTCCGACCACAAATAATCTGCACCTCCAGCTGCAAAGCTTTTGTCATCTTCCAGACAAAGACTGTATTACCGCCTTCATTTTAATGGGAGAGCAGCTGCTGTAGTGTATTATATTATGTACTTTATAGATTTATCTTTGCCTGAAGGTAGGAAGGGGAGATGCGATCATCAAGTGACTGGAGATATAGCTGCAGAACAGTGGGTCATAAGCTATTCTGCGGTGTAAAGGTAAAACTTTAGCATTCAGACGAATGCCTTGGTTTGCTGGTCATTCTAAGATCCATTCCAAACTTATGGTCATGAGTTGGGGGTAGTGACCAAAAGCATAAGACTGTAGGTAAAAACAGTAGAAATAAGGTTCCTCTGCAGTATCAATGCACTTACTAATGGTAACAGGGTGAAGAGCTTGGACACTCAGGAAAGCTTCACTGCTTCTTTGGGGACTCCTGTTAAATGGTTGAGGGCCAAAGCTGTGATCCTGAAAATAATACTTCTGAATGTGACAAATTCAGGGAATGTGTGCCAAGACCAAGACTATGGTATTGCAGAGTATTGCCATGCTGCGAGGCACAACAATCTTGGAGTTAGTATATCTAAGTGGCATGCACACATAATGGGTGCAAAGAGTTGAAACACCTGCAAAAATGCTTTATAAGTGCACCAGTAAGTTTCTGCATTCACAGTTTTTGTTTCCTTGAATCTCAGTGTATTTTTGAAAGTACAGTAACTCTCAGGCTTGGGTCTCACACTTTTGAAAGGGATACCTTCTTTGGAGAAATGTGCTAGAAATGAGGTGGTTCGATCATCTTATAAGCATGGGTATCTCCCAGTTTTTGGACTTCACTATCTCCCAGTTAAGTTGCACCAGTCACTGTATGCTGAAAAAGGTGCTGGAGCAGATAAGGACATCTGAGAAAGTCTATAGCTTTGGGCTAGCCTGGGACTAATTGTTGACCCAATAAAGTGGCTATAATTTGTGGATAGGGAAAAGAAAGGCATCTGCCTCCATGATCCTTGCTTGGGGAATCAGAAGGAAAGTGAAATGGACAACCTTCTTGTATGTACTTCCAGTATTGATATTGGCAATATTTAGCCAATATTTAGTTGTTCACATATATACAAAACCACTTGTTTCTCTAGTAAAAATACTTCAAATATTTATGACATAGATTTTTTTGGGAATTGCAGCTCGACTTGGGTAATTTACTTGGCTAGTTGCTCTTATCAAGCTTTTTTACGTGGGAAAAACTTCTAGACCTTTCAGGCTTAGAATTAGTCAACACTTGAGTGATATTAGGATACACAAGCAAACTAATGCATTATATAAGCATATTTGTAACCATCAGACTGGTCAGTTTAGATTTACCATTAATGATTGTATTGTGGATAAAAACAATGACTTAGCTGGTTTACACCAAGTTTTGGATATCAAAGAAAAAAAGTGGATTGTTAAACTGGGTGGCCTTTTTGCTCCCAGTTTAAATGAACAGTTTTGATTACTTTATTTGTGTATTATTTTGATTGGTCTCTGTCCTATTTGTACGCCTATATATTAATGGGCTTTTTTGAATGCAATGGTTTTTACTATTTTTGTCACACTGAGGAAGGCCGTTTAGCCGAAACCAGTCTGTGCAGTTTGTTCTCATTGCATATGTATATGCAGTTTGTCATTATGGTGTATATTATGTGTATTTTTTAATACACGTATTTTCAAACAGGATTTGTGCTGGCTCTTTTTCTTTTGTTTGTACATGTACAGAAAGCTTGTACTGAGATACTTTCCATGTGACAATCAAAAAAATAACCGGGTAGAGCTGAGATTTTTTTTTTGTCCTTATCATTAAACTCATTTTATTTTACCACTTTCTGAGTCACAAACATGCTACAGTAATATCAGTGTGTGAGTCGGAGACATCTTGACTAGGGGTGATTGGTAATATCATCAAAGAATGCTCCATACATAGAACACTTCTTCAGTTGTAAAAGGAAAAAAGCTTTTCCTCTGTTTTAAACAGTAAATAACTGCTTGCTGTATTATAATGTTTACATGTAATAAACCAGAGAAAGTGTCAGTAAAACCCATGTCTGCATGGCTGATCCTCATGGAGCTAATTTACAACTGGACAATATTTTTATTCTTACCTGTTTATTTATTTGATTTTCTGATAAAGCATGAACACAATTTGATTGTTTTTCTCTATATATACTTAATGTGTTACAGTTACCTTGGCTCCTTTCCATCCCCCCAGCTTCATTCTAGGATGCTGGGAAGGGTGCATGAATATCTGACATTTGAGTGAACTTGCATGCAGTGTTTCCTGGATTCCAAAAAGTTAGGGGACACTTTGAAGACGGCTTTAATCAGGAGTGAACACAACCCCAAGTAGCCCACAGTGTTATGCCCCTTTCTAGCATGTAGATGAGGTATAGGGATGTGGACTCTGACTTTGGCAGGGCAGTGATGGATCCAGCCATCCAGCTACACTATGAAAGTGTTCTATAAGGAGATTCCAAGACAAGCACGACAAAGGAGCCTCCTGAGGTATGCATGTCTGAAACTAAAGTCCATCTGACTACCAGTGGCATCCCAAAGGTATACTGCAGAGGTACAGTCAGAGGAAGCACAGCATGTCAGAGCCGTGCTGCAGTATCGAGAGAGGAGATGACTGGGGAATTATCGTAAGATGAATGGTAAAGGCATGGAGTCCTGTATATGTATATATATATATATATATATATATATATATATATATATATATATATATGTGTGTATGTGTGTGTGTGTGTGTGTGTGTGTTTATATAAAATTTATACACTGCGGGGAGTCGCACTATAATGTCTAGAAGATCAGTCCACAACAGTAGCAGGATCCTGCCATCTGCCTAGCAATGTGTGTTTGAGGAGCCAAAGACTGGCAGCACGTATATGATAGGCAGCAGTGTCTGTAAGGTGTGATACACAAATGTGGAGAAGGACAGTGGAACTATGAGACTTAATGAGGGAAGGTGAAAAATGAAGCCACAGAGCAAAACAGTGTAGGTAAGTACAGTGTAACAGCAAGAATTTCACTCCCTTGACACTAGGTGTACCTCTAATGTAAATGTGCATAACTCTCAGTTCTTCATTTCCCTCACTTTTCCTGGAAGTAATTAAGTTATTATTTACAGTGTGTGTGTGTGTGTGTGTGTGTGTGTGTGTGTGTGTGTGTGTGTGTGTGTGTGTGTGTGTGTGTGTGTGTGTATGTGTGTGTACGCTCATGTGCATTTATTTGTTCATACATTTCTATTTATTCAGTAAATACACTTCAAATGAATAACATAACATTATTAATGTGTGTATTGAACAGAAAAAAAGAAAAAACTAATTATAAGAGTAATGTATATTTAACATTCATACAAAAACAAATGTTTGTTCTAAGGTGGGAAATATTTAATTTCAATCCCAACGAACTCTTCTACACTCCTATCCTTTATTCAAACGCTTCAAAGTGAGTGCTTATTTTCAAAGTACCATATGGCTATTAATGCCTTACTCTCTAACATGATCTGCTCTGAGGCATTATTATCAAAATGTCTCCTTTTATGGTTCCCGGCTGCAGTGAGACAAGCTGCTGCTGAATGTGTATCCTTCAAGTCCTTCGTAAAACAAACAATGTGCTCTTGAGAATCTCAAGACTGTCCAAGGAAGAAAAATTCTGCATGCATTGTTTAGGCCATGTGTTTATTCATGCCTCACAATATATATAACACAAAAGTGTGTTGTAGCAGCAATTTATCTGTGTGATCAGAAAATATATCTAGTAATACTAACAAAATAAAGAGATGCAGTAAGAGTACAGCATGAGTCCTTGTATTTTCTAACTGGGCATAGGCATTTTTAAATGGTGTTTAAAAATTACCTATACCAGGTGTGTGTGCACAGAGATGGACCCTATATTGAATAAGAATGTGTGTGTGAGTGTGTGTCTATATGTTTATCTATAGCTATATATATATATACACACATGCTCATGCATACATGTGTGCATATCTAACTATATATATATATATATATATATATATATATATATATATATATATATATACAGCGAGAGAGAGACACACACACACACACACACACACACACACACACACACACACACACACACATACACATGATTGCATCCAAAAAATCTAAGCGCGCACACACACACACAAACACACACACACACACACACACACACACACACACACACACACACACACAAAATTCAAGCATGTTCTATCTCCCCTGCTAATTATATACACCAACTCTGAGATCACACTACAGCAGGGAAAGGGCAAATCCCCAGTCCCCATTTTAACTCAGTCTCTGAAAACAAGGTTTGACATTGCATGCATCCGATGTAATGAACAGAACCCATATATAAATAAATATATATATATATATATATATATATATATATATATATATATATCGAGAGAGAGAGAGAGATGCACGTCTGTATGTCACAAGGGCAGTCTTTTAAGACATTAGTTGTAGAAATAGAATGTCTGCATTCCTTTCTGTTGGAACCAACGACCTCATTTTGTTGCATTTTATATTAAACATGCTTATAATCAAATTTTGCCTGATCTCACAATTTTTTACAAGTGAACACAAAACACAAAAACAGTAAAATGTAACAAATGCAAGGGTCCACAATAAGGACTTAATATATGCCATGTGCTTATTTATTGAGCAGCTAACACTGTAATTTATTTTTAGAAGCACATGCTATAAATGTGATCAGCAAGCTCAGATGTGTGATGCAGCTGAAGGCACTTTGCTGACAGTATAACCCTATAGATTTTACACTATACAGTCCAATACTGAGTGTGTATATTGTATTATACAGGTACAACTAAGACATTCAAAGACATCAGGAAGGATAACTTAGATAGGCAGATAGATAGTAAGAAAAAATGATAGAGAGACAGACAGAGATGACCAGATATATGAAAATAGACACACAGAAAAACAGTCAGAGGGAAAAGTGTCTGTTGCCAGTGCTAGCTTCAGACTAAAAAGGTAGGGGGAGTTTTGTAGTAGTAATAACATGCTCTATGCCCGTCAGGAATCCCAGTTTGACTTAGTCTGTGGGGTCTTAATGACTGCTTTCCTGAGCAAATCACTTAAACAAGGCTCCTGGGTCTCCACCCAGGTGAGCAACCTGTCTAGCAAAATATATAAATAACGAATAATTCTTTGCTATTAACAAAATGAGAATGCTTGAGGTAGACCAAAGATGGATATGAAGAGAGAAATTGACAGTCATTTTTTTTTTTTTAAATAAAACTGGGGACGAAGCAGCCTTGAGAAAATGAGTACTACAAAGAGCAGTGATCATACTGTCAAATTAAAAAAAAAATGTATTACTGCAGCTTTCCCACATTACAAAACATTATGGACAATACTTCACATGCCAAGGCTAACGCATGTACTCAATTGTTTCTTTGAATTTTGCATATTATATTTATACACTGTTTTGTTCCATGCAGCTTGATGAACATGAACTGTCAAAACTAATTTTCATGGAGATCTTACATATATTACCCACAATACCTTGCACTATGCATTATATGCAGCTATATCATCCTTTTAAAATATGACTGTATGACTGGTGCTCTGCACGAAAACCTTTTACCCAAAGATTCTGTTCTGAGAAGTAAATATTGTGGGAAGAAATATCCAGGGAAATGTTATGGCTTGGCTTGCATAGGCCCTAGGGCCGATAGCCTAGTACCAACCTATGAGGCGGTTACTTATTTTTCTTAATTTTAAAGTTACTTTTAATAAACTTACTGCCATTAAAGTATTGGGTGTTTTCCATGTTATTGCATAGACTTAGTCTTTACCTCATCAAACCTTGGCTGTGTTATACCAGGATTTCTAAATGAGAAGGAAACATACATATATGCCTTGTGTTAAATGTTCTGGAGTTACTCAAGATACTTCTCGCTTGTAAGTGATTTGCTTAAAGTAAATTTGTGTAATTCATTACCAGAGAAGCACCACATATTTGCCAATGATCCATTGTATTATGTGATGTGAGCAGTTATGCTGTCCTTCTTCAATCTAAATGTTTTGTTAGATAATGTCTATACTAGGACAGGAGTGGGAATAGTCTACTCTTAGGATGCAAAATTGAATGTTTACACACATTATAGAAACTTGCAAAAGAATTTCGTCTACCATAGTGTTAAAACTAGCCTAGCCTACAAAAAGTGTAATACCCTTTCCTCAACCCCTCCAGTTTCAGTTCCACCCCAATCCACCATCCAGTTGACAATTTAATCCCTTTCTTTTTTAAAAGTCTCTACTGCTTTAAGTTCTGTTATCCACCTCGGGTAACTGAGTCTACCTATAAATATCCTCTTTGTTTATACCAAGACTAAACTGCGTCCCCTTTATCTATTGGTCATGTCCCCTTCTTCATACAACCTTATCACTGCTTTTTGGGATAATCCTATCATATTTATCCCTTAGTACTTTATATATCCATATCATGAGCCCCAGGTATTACCTCCATTTTGATGAAAAAAGACTGACACTTCCCAAGTATACTATACTGTCCATTCCCATCACCATCCTAGTCCTGTCATTATCACTCACCTTCCTGTTTGGATTCTATGTATCTGAATGTATACGCCAGTGATAGTTTCCCTTTGCTGTGACAATTTGACTATGTGCTTGATGATGTAGGTTTTCCATAATAGTAATCCCAGGTCTTTTTTTAGTCCTGGATATTTTAGCCTGAGGTCTCCAAATGCATATTCTGTTCTTTGTATGAAATTGATCAAGTGTGGCAGCTTCTAATCAGATGGGTTTGAGTGAGGCTGACATCTTTTGAACCACACAACCAGTCTCTTTAGGTCAGTCTTCAGGCTTCCTTCCCCATGTAATATTCTAGACTCATCTGCAAAGAAATCGATCCAGTTTTGCTTGCCATGTATAATACTACATGCAAACACAGTAAATAGTGAACGGGCCAGGGCTAACCTTTTATGAGATACCTCTAGTCAAACCTGTACCCTTTGCGAGCTCTTCCCTGACTGCCAACCACTTCTGTACCCCTTCCTATCTTTGAAAGGATCCTGCAGTGCAGGACGTAGTCAAATGCTTTGGTGAAATTTAGATAGAGTAAGGCTCCAGGTTTGCCTTAATCCACCTTCCCATTGTCCTGGTAGCATACCTGTATCAGATTAGTCTGATTTAATCACCTGCTCCCAGCCCAGATCTGTAACAAGGTTGGAGCAGAAGGGATGCCTGACCGTCTGGCTGCAACATTAGAAGGTCTGTGCCAGCCATATTAGAACTCATTCAAAGGCTCCTTCTGTTTCAGGAACCTTACAAGTTTTTCCTTCTGGACCATTTTCACTGTTTTATTCACTGCTAACATCAGGGTAACTGCTCTTTATTGCTAGTCATCTGAAGACGCCTGTCCAGAGGGTCCTGTTCAATATTTCTGTCCGAGGCTGTAATCAGAACCTTAGTAGTCCCTTTTGAAATCCTTATCACAATGCTGGTTTTAGCCTGTCCTTTATCCTCCTTCAGACCACACACAGTGCTGTTTTATTTTATTTATTTGTATTTGTATACCAGGGTAATGCACTGTTTAAAACTGACTATTTGCAGGTAGAGTCCAGGTGAGAAAAACAAAAGGAATTTTGGCAAATTACAAAGTAGTACAGTGAAAATATTTTACATATTTTAATATCTCTTCATCTGTCCATTCTTCCACTCTTGCTGTCTTACCTTCTTAGATGAATTTCCTTTCATCTGCTTCTTTGATAAAAAATAATCTGAAATATTTATTTAGTACTTCTGCCTGTATCTGCTCCATTGCCTTCTTCTGCTTTTGCCTTTCGCAGGTCAGTTCTCTAATTTCGTTTCCTAGTCTCTTCATTCTCCCTATATACCTAAGGAGGGTCATTTTTTTGTTTTAAGGAGGGTCTTCATTTTATTCATAATGTCCACTGCTGATGTTTTCTTCATTTCCCTCTTTGCCGTCTTGATTAATTTCACTCTCGTATTTCTGGCCTTCACATATCCCCATCACTAAAGTCACTGCTGCTCTTTTTCTTTTCCCTTACCGCTGCAGCTAACTCCTCACTCTCGTATTTCCGGCCTTCACATATCCCCATCACTAAAGTCACTGCCACTCTTTTTCTTTTCCTTTACTGCTACAGCTATCTCCTCAATCTCGTATTTCCGGCCTTCACATATCCCCATCACTAAAGTCACTGCTGCTCTTTTTCTTTTCCCTTACCACTGCAGCTAACTCCTCACTCTCGTATTTCCGGCCTTCACATATCCCCATCACTAAAGTCACTGCTGCTCTTTTTCTTTTCCCTTACCGCTGCATCTAACTCCTCACTCTCGTATTTCCGGCCTTCACATATCCCCATCACTAAAGTCACTGCCGCTCTTTTTCTTTTCCCTTACCGCTGCAGCTAACTCCTCACTCTCGTATTTCCGGCCTTCACATATCCCCATCATAAAGTCACTGCCGCTCTTTTTCTTTTCCCTTACCGCTGCAGCTATCTCCTCATTGAAATAGATTTGCATTACTTTTTTCTTGTTGCTTTGAGAATCCTTTTAATGATTTTCCTGTATGTCCTCAGATATGTAGCTTTTTGCACTCATTTACTCTCCTTTTACCTTTGTCATTCCCTATTTATATACACCCTAATCGTTTACAGTCGGATTCCATGTAACCATAATTTTCGGCATTGTTGCCCTTTATTTCCATGGCCATTGTAAAGTGTACTATTGTCAGGTCTGTAATGCATAGCTGAGTTCTGATATGAAGATCCTTCCTTTTATTTTCTACACCTAGAGAAATGGATTAAGGATTCTTTCTTTCCTGGTAGCATTTGATGATTTTGCAAAGACTATAAAATAAAATACACAATTAAACTCTACCGACGCAAAGTGTGCATTACTTGGCAAAGAAATGGAAGAGAGGAAACTAACCATAAGTGTCGTTTGCTCCAATCTGTTGGTCATTCTGTTTTGTTGGCCCACTTTGGATGGCGTGATACTCCTATCTGTCTTTGTATGTTGCATGACAGACACCCACTTCCCTGTCCATATCTTGAGTCTACCCTGAGTAGCTTGTCAAATTTGTCTTCCACTCATATTATGTAACGTTTACATTGTGTTGCTATACCAGTTTTCACCCCTTTTGCTCCAAGTTTCTTTAAAAACCACTTTTGCATTCTTGCCCCACTTTTTTTTCTTCATGCTATACTGTCTGATCACTTCTGCTCTCTTTCTTTGCCACATCTCCTCCTCTTCTTCTTCTATCATTTGCTATATGCCCCTTTCCTTGGGTGTAGTGCTACTCTTGCAGCCTGTCTTACCCCCTAGTTCATGCCCCCCCCCCCCCCCATATTATGCCCCATATACTTCCCTTCATTTATTTATTGTGTTTTGTTTACCAGGAAAGTCCATCTGGCCACAAGTTCCATTTTAAAGCAGAGGCCCAAGGAGAAAAGCTCCACATAAAATACATATTTACAATGAACAACAGTAAAAAATAAACATTTAAAGCAATACGTTCCAGGCAGTAGTGAGACAAATAGCAAAGGGGTAACAAAAAGTTGTATTATTTTACATAAGTCAAAGACATGTTAATGTAATCGTTGGAGATACAAGATCAATGATAATGCACAGAGGTTCAGTATACATATGCTGACATTAATGAAGCAGGATCTCATAAGAGGAGGAAGGGTTTAAGCAGATATAATAAAGAAAAACAAGTAGAAAAAGTTCTGAGAGTAGAGAGGCTGAGATAACCGTAGATACATAAGATGATGATGTGGGTAAGGAGGGAGTATTGGTAGGAGAGGATTACGAATATAGGTTGGTTGGAGGACCAGTAGTGGGGATGAAAGAGTCAGAGAGGGGGATAAGAAAGATGAAAGGGTTGGTATGATTGATGGAGAGATTGGCAATGGATGAGAAACATAAAGAAAGAATAGAATTAAGTACTATTTCTTGCTCAGCAACCTTCCTTCCTTGGCATTTGACATTACTTAGCTGCACCCTGATTCTGCTGCTCCTCCCTTTCTTTTCCCCATACCATTGTCCCTTCCCAGGTGTTAACTCCTAGCTTTTTGCTAGTGGTTTGCTGATCATTTTTCCATTTCTCTGATGTCTGCCTCATTCAGTCGGTTCCTAATTGTTTAATCCTCCTTCATGCTCCTTCTTATCTTTGATGCTTTCACCTCCTTCCCAGGTATCACTTGTTTCCTAACTTCTCTGGCTAATCTTTCACGTCTGCGCGTGCCTTTTCATAGCAGTTATGTTATTTTTCCTTCCCTTTGACTTTTTCTATTCTCCACCTGCCTTCTTCTTTAACTCCTTCACCCTTCCTCCCCTGGCAATCTGCCATCCTGTTTTATTGCCCCCCCCAGTAGTGAATGCTTATTCTTATTACCCTGTTTTATATTTCCTTGATAGCCTTCACATTTCCGTTTCCTCTTCCCACCTCATCTTACTGCCACTGTCATCCTAAAGTTTTGGTAATATAAATCCAGCTATCTAAGCAGCCTGTGCTCCTCCTTCCCCTCTTTTGGATGAGAGAACCTCCCTGCCCTCTTCGTATCAGGTTTCCCTATTGTGCTTCCTTCTGTCTGGCCAGTGCTGGTCTGCCTTCCCTTGTTTACTCACTGTCATGAACCTGCACTTGTTCCTTAACATTAACTTTGCATTTCATGATGTCTCCTTCCTTTCTTCTCATCTCCTTCTTTTACCATGCTACCTACTATCTGCTGTTTTCTTCCCGCTTGGTGCCCCACTTGCATGTACACCTATGACTACCTCTATCCACACCATTGCTGCCCCACTTGCATGTACACCTGTGACCACCTCTGTCCATACCTCTCATCTCCTTTCTGTCCCCAGCTGTATTTCACCTGACATCTTATTTCTTCTTCTCCTGTTTAATTATCTCCAGTCCCTCCCTCTTCTTTCTCATCTAATTATCCAACACACCCATCAGTCTCTAGCTCCCATATTCCCACTTGAAATTCTACTAGTCTGAGAGACTCTGTCACCAAAAAGCTTCCCTAGACAAGCTTCCTTCCCTCACTTCATTAATTAACTTACTCCCTAGTCTGACTTCTGTCCTGCACTATTCCTGTCTTCAATATTATTCTTTCAAGACGTGTCCTTTTTTTCCTTTTTAATTTCTTTATACCTAACTTAGCCTTTCTATTTCAAGTGTTTTAATTTGCTTGCTTTGAATAGTAGTAAAAATGTTTACAGGTACTTAAGTAGCAGGCAGAGTTAATCCTTTCTAACAAGTTCCTGACCCCAAAGCAATAAGGAGCTAAGCACCAGTAGTTCTGCATTCTAAATGAAATGTCCTCCATGCTCTCCTCACCAAATGTACAAGTCTCTAAGTCCCAGGCAAGCAAATTAATTATTTTCATACTGTGTCAAAGACCAGCCCTGAAAGATCACATTCTCTGCTGTTTAACCCTATAGTTTGCCTAACACCACGGCTATTCCCCTACCCATAGTACAGGTGCTGCACAGTTAAGCACATTTCACATTGGTTTTCACTTTGCTGTCTTCCTCTTGCTTTAGCTGTGTTTTCCTTTTCATCCACATACGGTGTCCCTTCTTTGATTTTTCTCATGATGCCTCAGGGGAGCCAACACAGGCTAACTCAAGACTATTTCTAGTCCCAAATCAATACCTGTAATGTTGCAGCAAATTGTTTTTTTCTGACTGGTCTGTAAGAGATGTTAGCTGACAGTGAGTCAGCTAGGGGGGTTTCCTGTGCACCTCTCCTATCCAAAGGGTCTCTGGTGATTATGACAATAGCTTACCCACCACCAGGGCTGTGCTCTCTCTCAGGCAAAGTGCTGCTCTCAAAAAGATAAAAGCTATCAGACTTCTGTTAAGCTCTGATAAGTACTGCCTGATGTTATTTCAACCTACTGTTGCTGGCTTCCCCAACTGTTATTCGTTAGGGTCTGTGTTCCTCTTCCTTCACTTCCTCTTCTGCTAACAGCAACCGTAATCTAAGCTGCATTAAAGATGTGAGGTGCAGAAAAACAACTATTACACAAGTGACTTTGAAGCAGTACTTGAAAAGAGGCTATGATATAAAACTGCACTGCCAAAAATAAATGCATGCCATAACTTTGGCACTTTTCAATACTTTGGATTTAAATTGGTCATATATGTGTATTAACTCTGCCCTTCTTGAACGAATGTTGCAACCATGTTTGTTTATAGTTTCACAGATGACTTTGTACGGCAGATGCATTACCTTGTGCTAAATAGCAGTTGCAGTGTCCTGGCTTGGTTACAGAATAATATCATGTGATAGAAATATTGATTCTGACAGCATGTAATGGCATCTCATCTACCCATTTTTGTACCTTCTGGATATACCGCTGATTCTTCTTTACCATCAACTTATTTCCCCCACTTCACATAAGGAGTACCTTACGTTGCCCATATATTTTTTGGTGCCTGCCACTGTTTTTGACCTGACTACCTTTACAAGAAGGCTGTTCCAATAATGCACAGCCCTTTCTGTCAAGGAACATGTCCTCATTCTGTTGTCAGTTGTGCATCTTCAGATTGTGTTAATTTTTTTATTGCATTTCTTTTCTAACTGAAAGTTTGTATATACTTTGACATTATGAGTTTTATGGGATCATTACAACTGTTTATACATTTTTGCCAACTCCACTTTATTTTCCTAAACTCCACATGTTACTTTCTTAATGAATTTCTTTATAAGGCAAACCACACTGTCCAAATGATTTTTTGTTTGTTTTTTCATTGTTGTTTTTTTTTTTTGTTCATGTATCACAGCCTTCTTTGATGCATTTGTTCTCGTTTTGCTTCTTTATAAACTTCCAACATGACAACAATGTCTTTTTCCGACCATGCCAAAGTTACTGCATCTCCTTTAGCTGAAATTTCCTTTCCAGGGTTTGTGCTTCCTGGATACATTATTTTGAATAGCTTTGCTCTGATTTTAACAAGATATATTTTAAACCAATATATCACTATTGCAAATCTTTACTCTTCCTTCATACACATTCCTGTATATCACCCACAATGTATAACATAGCATCATCCAGAAAAATGCAAGTTTTTTTCCCCTCAAGAGCATATGAAATGCTACTTAAAAAAACACCTTGGTATCCCTTGTCACATTATTTTCAAAGTAGGGAATTTATTCTGGTTACTATGACCTTCTGCGTCCTATTGTGTAGACAGTTCTTTACCCATGAAAACACCTCTTCTATAATTGTATTAGTAATCTTTTGTGAACCACCATGTCAAATGCCATAATAAGGTCTAAATTTGCTATTTAAGTATCCTGTTTGTACTCTAATGCACTGTTCAGTCAGTTAAAGGTGAACAGACTTTGTATAAAATTCATAAGGAAAGCTGTAAGGCTGAGATGCCAAGTTGTTTTAAACACAATTAGCTGATTTTAAATGGAGTAATGGTGTTTATTAATATTATTATAACCCAGTAGTTAGGCATGAACATCTGCCTGTGAATCAATGCTGTCTTGTGTTTATGTGTAAGGCAATAAGCCATTTAGACAGTTGTATATGAATGTAACATGTATATCTGTTGTCAAGGCAATACTGCTGTGCATGGAATTTACAGTGCTAGATATGCTCGTCAGTCAGCACAGCACAGTTTTGCATATAAGTTGCCTTCACCTCTACAAGGGTGCCAGTATTACTACCAGTAGGGTATGGTCATTCCTAGAATGCTACATTGCATGAATGTTTATCTTGGTCAGGACTGGTGGGTTATTAGAACTGATGCACCTGCATGAATATTGTTAGGAGGGTCGTAACATGTAAGCATGTCTATAAAATGATCCTTCTTAACAGCTGGAATGTTATACAAAGACAATTTCATATACTAAAATGGTGGTGGCATTGAATCATGTCAGGGTACATGCTGCCAGAGTTCTTGATTCTGTCACCAATATCTGAATCATCACCCATATCAGTTTCATCTAGTATTTGTATCTGATAGGTGGTGGATACCAACTTGCCCAACTGGCCAGCAAGCAGTATTTAAATGTATGTCCTCCTTCCCAATTATGTTTTAGAAATAAATAAATGAACACACACACACACACACACACACACACACACACACACACACACACACACACACACGAGTATGTTTTTGTGTATGTACTATATTGCACTGATTCTAGAACGCTTGTATTATGTGGCTTCTTGGAAGCTTTTCACTCCAGGTCCCTCCCCTCTTTAAATAGTCTGCCTAGTAAGGCTAACCAAGTTAACAAACATCAAAGAAAATAAATAAAAAATGAAATAAAGCATGAATAATAAGAGAAAGAAGTGACTGGGATAAAAAAATAAAGAAAGAGGACAGAGGTTTAGGTAGTACACAGGACCAGGCTTGCCAGCAGTGTATAACAGTCAGGATAAATGGTAGGATTGTAGTGCCTTAGTGACATAAAGGAGTTTGTTTGGGGAGCATGATGTTCTTCATCTCACATTGCTGCAGTCCTTACTCTTGGGTAGTCCGCTGTCCTCGGTCGGCCCGAATATCAAAGTATAAGGCTAACGTCGGTCAAGGCGCATTTGACTGACATCAGGACGTCAGGGTACAAATGCGCATGACCGACGTCATATCCTCAGTCTTTTTTGCCGCATGGTCCGATGCAGAAGCAGCATTGCAAGTGCCGGTTGGCGTTCTGAGATTTTTCGATTTCGAAGTTTCAGACCGAGTTCAAAGTTGGCTAAGTACCCGTTGGGAATATTTTAGTTTTTCTTGCCTCAGTGATTTACCGGATGTCAGAAAAAGTCAATAATTGCATTTCTTGTGGGAAACAGATACCGCATAGAGATTATCATACTTTGTGTATTCCTTGCTTAGGGCCTGAGCACGACGTTGTTGGCTGTCGCTCTTGTGCTAGATTTAATAAACGCACTATAAAGAGAAGGTTGGATTGTGCCAGGTTAGTCTTTGGGAAGCGGTGCAATTATAAAATGCCGTCGGATGCTCCGACGTCCGCTTCTTCGAAGAAGCGCAAGGACAAGGCAGTTAAACCTAGGCTAGAAGAACCGTCGGTACCGGACGCCGGTTCTTTAGAGGTGTCGGTGGAGCCGGTGGCTCCACCGGAGGTTTCTTTGTGTTCCCAGGGTGAGACCTTATTATTGCAAGATGTGGCCTCTCAGGAGGCAGGTCAAGCTGAGGGGGCTTCTCAGGTTACTATACTCCCCTCCCTTCCTAGGGTGGCTAGGCCCTCTCCTTCTGTTTCAAAGGCTTCTCCCAGGGGCAGGCCAGGTTTAGCTTCAGTTGGTGTTACCCCTAGCTCTTCAGGAACTGTGCCCAAGAAGCATATGCTTAAAATGGCAGAAGATTTGATTACTTTGATTAGGGGTTCTATGCCCCCTCCTGATAAGAGACCTAGGGTGGAGCCTGAGTTAGGGAGTTTTGAGCAGGCTTCAGATGTTTCAGAGTCTTCGGCTGAAGACTTGCAGGAGTACTCTCCTTATTCTGATTCTGATGTGGATGATTCTACTCCTTCTGCTTCTCCTCCTGAGGATTTTTCTTTTTCAGAAACTCTTCACTCCATGAGGGAGCATTTTAAGTGGGAAGGTCAGGACTTCTCTGATTCCAGGAAAAGGCTTAGGGAATTTTTGTTTTTACCCCAGCATAGGCCTTTGGCTATACCTCCTGTTTTGCATGTAGTGGAAGATGTTTTTGCAGAGGCTTCTCTTAATCCTGATTCTTTGCCTCCTGCTCCTGTTAAACCGGATAGGTATTACAGGGTGCCTGAAGCACATAAGTTTCTTTTTAAGAGTCCTAGGGCAGACCCAGAAACTGCTAGCCAGGGGCCTAAAGGTGTTAAGGCTTCTGTGGTAAAGAATCCGGTTCCTGCAGACAAAGAAGCCAGGGCCTTGGATAGATGGGGAAAGAAAGTTTATACTTCTTCCACTCTTGCTATGAGGGCTTTGAATTGCCAGTTTCACATGTTGAAATACCAGAACTATCTCCTTTCACAATTGAAGTCTAAGGTTGATGCTCTGGCAGAAGGTATTGATTGTAAAGAGTTGCAAGATTTAGTACATGTTTCTGAACAAGTGGGTAAGCATTCTTTGCAATGTGGTTTTGATGCTGTACAGGCCTCGTCTAGGGTGGCTGCCACTGGGTCAGTTCTTCGCAGGCACGCCTGGCTGAGGGATCAGAATTTGTCTGACCATGTTAAAACAAGGATTTTAGATGCTCCTTTGCAATCTGACGTGTTGTTTGGTTCTCCTGTTGAGGCAGCTTTAAAGAAAATGGAAGACAAGGCTAAGTCTATGCAGACTGTTAAAGATTTTTTGCAGGTCCAGCCTCCAAAGTTTAGTAGAAATTGGCCTACTAAGGGGTGGACGTATCCTTCTTATGATTCCCAGTCTAGGGGTAGATCTAGACGTGGTAGGGGCAGAGCTCAGGGCTCTTTCAGGCCTAGAACAGGGAGTTCTCCTGCACAGTCTTCGGGTGAGGGCAGGGGTCAGTCCTTTCGTAAACAGACCCAATGACCTACCTTTTCAGCTGCCAGAGCCTTCTCGTCTGGCAGCACCTTTGGGAGGAAGGTTGGCACTTTTCAAAGAAAATTGGAATTTAATTACCCAAGACAGATGGGTATTGGATATCATACACCACGGCTACAGGTTTTATTTCCATACCTTGCCTCCTTTCAAAGGCATGCCAGACGTTCCTCCTCAACAAAGACTAGAGGCGCACAAGCAAGTTTCTCTGTTGCTCCAAATAGGGGCCATACAGCCGGTCCCTATGCCAGAAGTGGGCCTAGGATTTTATTCTCGCCTGTTCCTAGTACCAAAGAAGGGGAACACGTGGAGACCAATTTTGGATTTATCTATCCTCAACACTTATCTGGACATTCCCAAGTTCAAAATGTTGACGTTGCAGCAGCTTTTACCTCTGCTGGGCAAAGATCATTGGATGGTAACTTTGGATCTCAAGGAGGCTTACCTTCATGTTCCTATCAGACTAAGTTGCAGGAAGTATCTGCGTTTTCGAGCTGGGACTTCTCACTATCAGTTCTCTGCATTGCCCTTTGGCTTATCTACTGCGCCCAGAGTGTTCACGAAAGTTCTGGCTCCAGTGATAGCTTTCTTCAGGCTAAAAGGAATACAGATCTATCCTTATTTGGACGACTGCCTGATTCTGGCTCAAGGAAGGGAAGAGCTTCTTCATCATTTGCAATATGTGATAGCAGTGCTAAGATGCCTAGGGTATTCTGTGAACGAAATAAAGTCCAGTCTAGTACCCTCTCAGGACATGTGCTTTCTGGGTGTGAGACTGAATACAGCATCCCAGATGGCCTTTTTAACCCCGGACAAACAAAAGAGTCTTTCCCTTTACTTCCATCAACTATCTCATCAGTCCGGGCTGACTGCAAGGACAGTCCTTCAAGCCTTAGGGTTCATGGCATCTTGTATTCTGGTGCTTCCCAATGCCAAACTGCATATGAGGAAGCTACAATGGTATCTCAAAAATATATGGACACAGCACTGCCAGGATCTGGACACTGTCATTCAAATAATACCTTGCATTCAAAAGGAATTTTTGTGGTGGGCTCAGGAATGTCACCTAAACAAGGGACTCTCTGTGACCCGGCCAGAGGCGAGTCAGATTTTAATGACAGATGCCTCAGACAAAGCTTGGGGAGCTCATCTGAATGGAAAGTGGATACAAGACAAGTGGCCTGCCAGACTACAACATCTGCATATCAACATGAAGGAGATGTTAGCAGTCCAGTTTGCATTAATGGCTTTCAAGGAATTACTTCTTCCAGGGCAGGTGTTGATTCTAACAGACAACACAACTGTCATGTGGTACATCAACAAGCAAGGGGGAACGCATTCTTATCCTCTATGCAGGCAAGCAATGATTTTGTGGGAGACTGCTCTCAGTTTACAGCTCAATCTTCAGACAAGGTTTCTGCCAGGAGCACAGAACTCCTTAGCAGATGTGTTGAGCAGACGAATTATGGATCCCCACGAGTGGAAACTGGATCCTCATGTATTTCAGAAATTGACAGTGTCATGGGGAACTCCAGACATAGATCTGTTCGCTTCTCCACTAAACCATCAGCTGCCAAAGTTTTGCACAAAAAGGTTTCATCCCACAGCTTGGAGAGTGGATGCTCTTTCTTTCAATTGGAGCAATCTTCATGTGTATGCCTTTCCACCTCTGCCTCTCCTCCCAAAGGTACTTCTAAAGGTCAGACAGGACAAGCCAAGGATGATTTTAATAGCTCCAGATTGGCCTCGACAGCATTGGTACCCATTACTGAGAAGTCTGGTACGGAAGCCTCCATGGCCTTTGCCTTCGATTCCACACCTGTTGTCACAGGAGGACAGCCATTTGCTCAATGTCAAACTTCACTCTCTGCACCTAACAGCCTGGCATATTCTGTTTTGAACCATAGTGGGCCTCCACTTCCTCAGCAAGTTTTGAATGTTATTTTGGAAGCTAGAAGGCCTAGTACAAGGAAAGTGTACGCAGACAAATGGAAGAGATTTTTATTTTGGAGTGCAGCAAAAGATTTTGATGTTTCTGAGCCTAATTTGTGTGTGGCTCTTCAATATCTTACTGAGTTACTAGACAAAGGTTTGTCTTTCTCTTCTATTAAAGTTCATGCTGCAGCAATTTCAGCTCACTATGATTGCGACCCACCATTGTTTTCTCATCCTTTGTTCAAGCAATTTCTTAGAGGGGCAAAGAATATAAGACCCCCACGAAGAGCTCCTACTCCTGCTTGGGATCTCAATTTTGTGTTGGAGAAACTCACTCTACAACCTTTTGAGCCTGCAGCTACTTCTGAGTTAAAATATTTGTCATGGAAGACTGCTTTTTTGTTGGCCATTACCTCTGCAAGAAGGGTTTCTGAATTGCAGGCCCTTATGGCAGTTGAGCCTTTTCTGATTTTCCATAAGGATAGGGTATCATTACGTACTAATCCTTCCTTTATGCCTAAGGTGGTTTCTAGTGTGGCTTTAAACCAAACTATTCATTTGCCTACTTTTTATGCAAATCCCCAAAATAAAGGGGAAAAGATTTTGCACACTTTAGATGTACACAGGCAGTTGCGTTATTATTTGGACAGAACTAAAGGGTTCAGGCAGTCTCAGCAATTGTTTGTTTCTTTTGCTTTGAGTTCTCAGGGCAAGCCTGTGTCAAAACAAACTATTTCTAAGTGGATTGGGTTTTGCATTGCTTTCTGTTATTCCCATCATGGCAAGGAGATTCCAGCTGGGATTAGGCCTCATTCCACTAGGGCTACTGCCACTTGACAGCTTTTTGAGGGAGTGGCAACCAAGGATATTTTGGAGGCAGCTACTTGGAGTTCAGTGCATACCTTCTCTAGGCATTATCACCTGCCACTTTACTCTAAATCCAGGGCTGGTTTTGCCACTGCTGTTTTGCAGGGCATTCTGGCAGCTCCTGCTTCTTTGTAGTTTAGCCATCCTCCCTTACCTCTGCTTTGGGATTCTACCCAAGAGTAAGGACTGCAGCAATGTGAGATGAAGAACATAGTACAGTTTTGTACCTACCATAAATGTAGATGTTCGAAGATCCACATTGCTGCAGTCCAATTTACCCTCCCTCCTTCCCCTCTGCAGTTAGAGGTGGTTGTGTGGGTTGGGTTGTACATTTTGTGTATATTGTATATATTGTACATATAATTAGTGCAAGGGTGGTTGGTTGGTTGTTTGCTGTCTCTTGGTTTTGACCTTTATTTTTAGGGTCTTCTGACATCTGGGGCAAGAAAAGACTGAGGATATGACGTCGGTCATGCGCATTTGTACCCTGACGTCCTGATGTCAGTCAAATGCGCCTTGACCGACGTCAGCCTTATACTTTGATATTCGGGCCGACCGAGGACAGCGGACTACCCAAGAGTAAGGACTGCAGCAATGTGGATCTTCGAACATCTACATTTATGGTAGGTACAAAACTGTACTTTTTGGGACAGACTTGAATACAGAGTCGTGTGGTGGAGACAGTGATGAGCAATTGTAGTCAGGGAATAGGGTATCCAGTTTATGTCGATAGATAGATTTGAATATTCTAAGAAGACCATATCACTAAGTACATTGGTTACACAGCTTCTTACACAATATGCAGGACCAGTACTATAGACAGTTTGTACAGAGCAGAGTAAGCCAAGCTAGTTCTTTATGCAACATCTGACCAATAGTAATGTAGGGAGGAGGGGAAGGGGGATAGAATGCAGGCTATGGACTTGCTAGCAATAAGTATTCAAGCAAGAGACCCCTGCTGTCTCTATGGTGCAGAGGGACAATGTCCTGACTATGACCCAGATGGTCCCAGGATCAACTAATGATGAGTGCTTGTAAGGAACTGGTGAGGGAGGATAGGAGTGAGTAGGTAATCCCAGCTCAGCCATCAAGGAATGAAAACAGTGGTCTGACCTGCTGTAGTGCCAGCACAAACTGGACACGGAGGTACAACCTTCTGTAATGTTGGGCTGGCAGGAAGCATTTGTGCTGTTAAGCTGTATAAAAGTGGTACCCTTCCATCAAAGTTGTGATGAAGCATGTATGCACACACACACACACACACACACACACACACACACACACACACACACACACACACACACACACACACACACACACACATGCACGCATGCCCCCCCCCACACACATATACACACACACACACACACACACACACACACACACACACACACACACACACACACACACACACATACTGGGTTATGCACTGCATGCCCTCATACAAGCAAAGTGTGTACATTAGATAAAGGGGATGAGGGGTTGCAGACTGAAAAAGCATCCATTCTCCAGGGTTGCCCTCCATGATTAATGTCCTATAACATTACCAGCCTCCTTAGGTATAGGTGCCACGAGGCTAGCTTTCATTAGACAGTGAGTCCCCTCATATGTGATATGGGGTACATATGGGGGAGCACATTTGTGACAGAATGATAATAGAACCTTGACAGCAAGCACAGAGGGTGAAAAGAAAGAAAAAAGAACTGGATTATAGTGCATGATGGAAGTAATAAGTAAGCGGTGTAAGATGTAATGTAATGGGAGTGAGAGGAAGAATAAGTATGCAAAAAACAGACGTTTAAGGTCTATGATCAGCATACCCACAGCCTGCATGCAATACTATCATCAGCATACCCACTACCTACACACAGTGTTGCTCATATGCACACACACACACATACATACAGATAGTATTTGGACGGATAGGCAGTAAAATCTCTGATGTTTGCACATATGTGATGCAAGGATTTAAACTTTACTACAAAGGGTTTTGGTGCAAGATTAGGTGGCATAGCTCTCAACCTCTAAGCACAAAATATCTGCATAAAGCCAAAAATAATAGGGGCAGATTTTAAATGTTACTTTTATAAACTTAAAAAGTTGATATATTTACATGTTTTCAGGTAGCATGCATTTTGTGAAGGGTATCTGGTCTGAAACTCAAATGTATGTCATTATTTAATGACTTACATCCTCAATAATTTTGTCAAAAAAAAGAAAAAGAAATTATGAGGAGCAGACCAAAAATATGAGGCAAAAATATGGAAGTTAAGAGGTATGTTAGGTGGCCATTTTGGATATCGGCTTGAGGGCAACCCCCCCCCCCCCCAACACACACAAAAAGTCACTCTCACTCTGTCTTTATTGTTTTTTCTTTTCAACTTTAAGGCTTTCTTTCTTGACTATTAACATATCTGTGCTTGGAAAGGAGGTCTCTTGAGGTACTTCCACCTTTAGTCTCATCCTAACAACATGAACTTGACTGTCAATTGAGTTCAAATAATTAAGGATAAGAGCTGCATTCTATAGTCTTGGGTTTGGTTCCCTGCATCACCACTTATGTGACTGAACAATATCAATAAATTGTTATCTTTTGGTCACCCCTAAAAAGAAGTACTTGTATCTAATGAGTTTATATAGTCGACAAATAAGATAAATTAAAAAAACAAAAAAACATCATCCATCATATTCACAATCCTGGTTCATGTCTTGCATGCAGTGAGACTTTTACATGGGTGTGAAAACAGTATGACTCATAAAAGTAAATCACACTGCAACATGATTATGCATTTTCCCACCACAAAGCCGTGGTGGCTCATTACTTGTAATGCTGCAATCCTCTGAGTAGCCTTGCTATTTTGTACATTACAGTAGTTTCACTCTACTGGAAGCATGGGAAACTGTACAAATAAAAAGTTAATAACACTGTAACCTTGACAAAAGGCTAGCTTCATCATACAGACTTTATTTTACAATACAGACTACAGCAACTTTAGTACTTTAATTGTTTGTAATGTGTATGTCTTTACTATTTATATATCAAATTAAAATAAAACATAATTTGCACTAGGATTATGTACATTTGTGCAAAATTCTGCCATATTTTATACAAGAATACTATCTACATTGAAGTAATACTAGTGAATAGTCTATAAACAGTAAAAAAATGCAATGCCGACAACACTAAGGATTAAGGCTATGCCTATAATGAGCTGCCTTCTGTAGCCCCGAGTTTGATTCCCTCAGTCTCCATTTGAGTTTTGTGTGACCTTTTACTAATCACATAATTGAATCATGATTTGAAAAAAAAATTAGGCTAGCCTCTTCGGTTGTGTACTGGACTGCATGCCTAGAAACTGACTATGAACTTCCTATTACGGTATTGGCACATGATTGAATTAATTGTCTTTCATGCTTTTAGAAGCTGTAAAGATAGACATCCTGATGCCGTTGGACAGTGTTTGATTGCTTCTGCTTTCAGATTTCTGCTTATAAGGTTAAATTACTTTAAGTCAAGTTGTTAGTAACTGTAAGTGACATATACTTTTTATCATAGATTAGTCTTCAAAGCTGTAATTCTGGATGTTATCCTGTGAGCATATTATTTCAGTCAGTCATTACTGCAGCATTGGATCTGACTGTGCACTCAGAAATATTCATGCTCAAAGAGTAGATCTTTGATGGGCAGGAAATGCTAATCCCCAGCAAGAGGTTTGCAAGAAGAAATGCAATGTGCACATGGAAGACATAATGTCCACCCATCCATAACACTTTATCCCATTTTTGTACATGGGATCAGGGTGTAATTTCAATAGTGACTGTCATCTAGAGCCACACCACCAGGTGACTAGCCCTGCCACTGCTGTTCTTCCATACCACACACACTCACATATACCCTCACACCCATGGTCAGTTTAGAGTGTTCAGTCCATGTAATGCATGTCTTTTGGAAAGTAGGAGGAAACCGGAACACCTGGAGGAAACCACATGAACAAAGGGAGAAAATACAGACTCCACACAGAAGGCACCCCAGCCAAAGATTAAACCGAAGAACCTCTTGATGTGAGGTGACAGCACTATCCACTGCATTACTGTGCCACCCTATGGAAGACATAATGTATACATTATACAACGTTTAGTTTGTATCAAAGAACTTTAGGAAGAAGCATAAGAAAAAAGGAAACAATTATATGCTTCACTTAAATTTGGTGTAAAAAATAAAATGTAAAACTGTAGAACTACACCAGGTTAGACCCTCATGTAGTTTAGCCCCTCCTCCACTATGCCCACCACTCCTAATCTTACATGACCATTTTTAATTACAACTAATGGGTCTTGGTCCTGGGGCTGTACGTAAACATATGATTAATGAAAATGAGATTTTTGTTCTGGTTTAATCTTTTCAAAAATCAGTATTATATTGTTGTTTTACACTTGTTACTCCAGCTATCATGTTGATGTTCTCATAGGCTTTGAGACTTTAGTAATGTTGTATTACTTCTCTGTTTGACCAATCATGTTCTTATGTCTGTAGTTACTGCTTGACCTATGTATAACTGTACTTGAATGTAACTTTTCTTTCTAACTATTGTCTATACACTATATATTACATGTATTATTCATTTCTGGAGCTTTTCTCCCTGGGACTCCACTGAAAATGCACCTGTCTCCAGTGGATTATCCCAGTTAACAAATGTAAAATAAAATACAGAAAATAAATAAAAACTTAGCGATTACATTTTATACTGGATAATAGGATAGCTACATTATAAAAACTTGATCTTATACTACAGTCTGCAGCAACATTAGTACTTTAGTTAACTCCTTATAATGTATGTGTATTTAGTATTTATATGTCATAATAATGAAAGATAATATTTATACCAAGTTTATGTACATGAGCAGAGCTGCTACGAGCCTATTATTTACTGCTGTTCTCAGACCACTTTGTAATCTTTCATTTAATGTTTATAGTTTTTCATTATTTCTTTTCTTTTGAGTTTACTTATTGCAATTTGTTTTTTTCTTAAATTTGTTTTACTTTACATTTGTTTTATTTTAAATTTGTTTTTTTTTTCTTGGAGTTTTAAGAGTAATTGTCTAGGGCAAGTTAGCAAATATTTCTTTTTTCTGACTGCAAACAGATTAAGTTTAGGTGATCTGTCAGAAGAGCTGAGAAGTACCATTTCTTCTTTAAGGTAAGCAGAACAGGAAAATACTTTAATTATTTTGAGCTGCCACTCACCTGTGACTGCTGCTGTTGTGAGACTAAGTGTTTCTTTAGGGCCCAACCTTTTATACATTTAACTTTGGAAGCTTCTCCTAGTCCCATTTTGTCAGCTCATACTAGTGAGCACTCGAATTTCAAGCTAGGAAGGCCCTCCCCTCAGACTGCTAAAACTGCAATTACCTTTGTTTTCATATCTTCCAACTGTTTAGTTCACACTACAGTTCCAAGAGTATTAATCCGTTTTCTGCCATTCTACTTTTCAAATCACAAACATCTGGGCAAGACTATCAATCGCTGGTACCTATAAATCACTTCTCAGGAATCAACTTGGGATTGGTGCTTCTGTTTTGTTCCTGGCTTGCGAAGGAGCACAAGGATACAACCGTCTAGCCTTCTTAGAAGCTACCAATTACTGTCAAGCTTGCAGACTGCTTCATAGGGCCTAACTTTGGATTAGTGCTACTGTTTTGCTCCTAGTGGGAGAAGGGACACAGCAACATTGATTCTTAACTGTCTGTGGTTGGACAGTGTGCATGGTTGGACAGTGTGCATGGGACTTCTTTGAACGGTCTGGTTTTGGACCATTGTGCAGCTTAGCTCTCATGTGCTGAAATGCTGTATGTTTATCAAGGCATCTACCATCTGAAGGCTACAACAGGTCTAAAGACCCATACAACATTTGGAATGAAACTGCTGATTACCAAAGTGCTTGTCACCTACTTCTCAGGAACCAAGTTGGAATTAATGCTACTGTTTTGCATACGGTTAGAGAAGGCAAAAAGCGACATTAATTCCAAGTTACATGGAGCTGCTATAAGACCAGAATTACTACTAGTGCGGTAGGTCACAATAGGCAAATCACCATTATTTATCATTCTTGGCAAAACCAATTCTATTTTTTTCTCTAAGTACTGTAAGATTAGCCATGATCTAACATGACTTCAGAGTATAATCCTAAATAATTCATCCATAAATCATGGAGGCAAACTGCTCACATCAACACACTTTCAGTAAGTATCATACATCCACAACACAACAAAACATTAGTTACAACATGACACACCACTAAGCCCATACGTTACGCTGAGACTGTAAAGAAAAATTTGTCAAAACCTTTTACTGCACACTTTAAATGAGCTGAGCCTTCCACACATCTGACATCTGCTACTTATTCCCCACTCCCGCATGCTGCATCTCCACACAAATCAGTCTAGAGTGGCCAGGAAAGCAGGCCTAACGCCGTAAGGCCCACTAGGTCTGCTGCTACAAAGGGAAATGCCTTATTCTTAGGTGACTCTATAGACAGACTCCATGGTCATCAGACAGGCCAAGAAGAGGGTGACTATAAGCTGCTTTCCCAATGCCAGGATCTGTGATGTCACAAGGCCCCTAAGGGATTCACACTGATGAAGCCTTAAAGGTGAAACCGTGTTTTTTTCTTTCATGTTGGAGTATTTAATAAACTGTAGTAATTACTTGTGAATGCTGGAAGCATTCCTTTCCTTTTCTTCTCTCTCTTTTTATGTACACTTATGTATGTATATCATGTAGCTAAATGGGAAATGTAAAATATTTATGACTAAAACCTGAAAGGACTTCATCAATACATGAACGTAGAAACCAACTTTATATTGATAATTTTCATAACAAAGATACCTATCTACAAAATACTTAAAACTACAACTAATCTTGTTTAACATAGAGAAAAAGAAGTTTACAAATGTCTATAGATGACAGACAATTGCATAGAGAACACGGCCTGTTTTCAAATAACTTATTTCAAATAAAATAAATATAATTTTACAAAAAATAGTCAGATATAATGAGCATAATCAGATGTCTCAAACCAGATTTAATCGTGGTGTTTACTTTTCTGGTTTTAGCAGACATTTTTATTTGCATGAGTCATTGGCTTGTAAATGAAAAGCTTGAAGTAATTTGTTTCACATCTTTTTTCCATATTTGTAGTTACCTTATTTAATTAAATGCATACACCATTTTTATTGTTTTGTTACTTTGAGTCACTAGAATTATGTTACTACATTATCTAGAACTAAATTTCTATAGAAAAAGAAGCAAAATGCCACTAAGTGAAAATACACGCATAATATATATGGGATCCGTACAGATCCTCGAGGACAAAATCACCAAAACTAATTTCACTTTGGCATACTTGCGCGAAAGTGCTTTTCACTGAAGAAGCACTTTCGTGTAAGTATGCCTGTTTGCGAGACTGCACTATGGTGTGGATAAGGGAACATTCCCTTTTCCTCATTGTATTGTCGTCTCAGAGTGAGAATATTAAAGTAGGGAGGGGGTCTGGGGGTGCAGGGCCCCCCTGCATAAACGTAGATTTCTTTCTTTCTTTTTTTTTTTTTTTTAACATATATTTAACAAAAGCGCTTTTTCAGTGAAAGCACTTTTGTTAATATATCTTCGGTGATTATGGATTTGGAACTTTGCACATTCATGCATAAGTCCTAGATCCATATATCTATCTATATATATATATATATATATATATATATATATACATATACATATACATATATATATATATATATATATATATATATATATATATATATATATATATATCTCTATGTATGGGTCCCCTTCAGTTGATTGTACTTTTAAAAGTTCAAAGCGTATATGGCCGAGACCATATGATCGAACTTTTAAAAGTTCGAATGGTATTAATGGAGATCCCAGTACAGTGCGGAATGGGCAGATTTTCCTTTTCAGCAATATAGTGCAATCTTGAAGTTGGTATATTTAAATAGTGGGGGGGTTGTGGGAGGTGCAGGGGGGCTCCCCCTGCTACAAATGTTTAGTTTTATTTTTTTTTAAATGTTCGAACTTTTAAATGTTCGATGTTATGGTCTCTGCCATATGCACTTCGAGCATTTAAAAGTTTGATCTACTGAAGTAGATCCATATATATATATATATATATATATATATATATATATATATATATATATGGGTCTACTTGATATGGTTGACATTTCACAATGTCAAAATTCATATTGCCGAGACCATATGATCGACATTTAAAATGTCGACCATACAAGTATAACATAAAAAACAAAAACAAACTTACCCCCTGCATCCCCCACACCTCTTGGAACTTAAATATACCAACTCCAGGATAGCACTACAGTGCAGAAGTGGAAATCTTTGCATTCTGCACTGTAGGGAGGTGCCGATTCCCAATGGTCAGCATTTCAAATGTCGATCATATGGTCTTGGCCATATGAATGTCGACCTTGTGAAATGTCGACCATTAGAAGGGGACCCATGTATATATTTATATATATATATATATATATATATATATATATATATATATATAGTGTGGTAGTTCTCACAAGAATGATGTATAAATTGCTGTAAAGAGAAATGTTGCTTTAGAAATGATGTAAATTGCTCTAAATAGAAGTGTTGCTTTAAATTTTTTTTTTTTTTTGCTTTAAGAAGGCAGCTACGTTTTTGTAATAGGCAGACAGAATTTTTGCATTGAGTTAATAGAACCAGTTATGTAATTAAATGACAGTTATAACACAGGGCTGTAGCCCTATTAAACTAGAGAAGCAGGCCTTTCATACATGGAGAATGGTTGCTTGGAGCGCTGGTTCTAGGTGTTATGCAGCGGTAAAGGAGAATCACGCAAAGTATTCTGGGAAGATGAAGGCATCAGGAGGGGATAGCCTCTGCAGGAGAATATCTGTGTGCTTTGGATTCCTGCTTGTTGGCAATGCAGAACAACATTATCGCTTTGATTTGGAAGTGACCATCGCCCTTTTTGTGGGGGCACTTTTGAAAAAATAAATAAATAAATGGCACACTGCATATTTGTTGTTATTCCTTTTGTTCAGAAAGTTATTTTGGAGTACCTCTTGTGTAAGAAGAAGTCTGTACCACTGCTTTTTGGTTTTGTCATGAAATAAAAAATGCATATTTGTGGTAATAGAGATTATTTATATGCTTATATATAAGATACAAACAAAAGGGTAAAAGGTCACTTAGCAAACCATTCAGTAAAAACTGCAAGAAAAACCCAGCCAAGTTGGAGTTTCACTGAGATACTTTCAACCTCCTGTAATGGAGTGCCATATGTAAATGACTTCTTAAGGACATCAAGTGTTTCAGCTATATGACTTCTGAATGTCCATGACTTTTTACTTTTTAAATCTTTATGGTTATAGTCAGGCCAATAAAGGCAAGCCACCCTTGCTGTGGACATGCATGTTCCAGAATTTTTATTGACCTCATCAGCACAGCATAAGTGGATAGTTTGGCTATCCTTCAGAAACACAGTTGTTGTTGTCTTTTGGCTTTTCCCGGTTAGGGGTCGCCACAGTGGAACTCTGGTCCGCTAATTATTGGCAGTCGATTTTGACGAATGCTGAGGTGCCAGCTCAACGTTCAACCTTCAGTGAAGGCATGCCCATTTACTCATGTCTTTTGAACGCCCACCCAACTGCGGGGAGGACATGCATACTCCACACAGAAGGCACTCCCCGCACTCCAGCCGAGAATCGAACGGGAGAACCTCTTGCTGTGAGGCAACAACACTACCGCTGCACCACCGCGGATTATAACTTAACCTCCTGTAATGGAGGCCCATGGGATATATGCAAATGACCCATTAAGGACATCAAGTATTTTACCTACATGACTTCTGAATGTCCATGACTTTTTTTTGTTTTTTAAATCATTATGGTTAAATTCAGGCCAGTAAAGCCAAATCCACTAGCTGTGGACATCGAAGGGAATCACTTATTTCCATTTCACTATTTTTTTTCAAATGCTTTGAAAGGAGGATGTAGGGACAGATTGCAAATATTTTTATACTGCAGTTCTGCATTGGTACTGGATCTCTTTGGATTCTGCTTAAATAAGATACCAAAGTTAATGTTTCTAGTGTGCAACTTTAGAACATTTAAGATGTTTTCAATTTTCAGCCTTCTTGCTACAACAATGTTAAACTTCTCTTGAATATGTTATGATAGACTACTAAATATGAGTATTATTGTTATATAATTTAAATCTGTCCATGTCAATAATTTTCACCATGTCTGTGTCTTTTTGTAGACATTCAATAGTAGTAAACTGAAAAGGGAAATTCTGCTCCATGCTCTCCGCCAACCCCTCTTTGATGAATAATATTTTCACCATTTCTAATAGGATGTTAAAAATACATGTTTTTAAATTAGTACACTTTTGGTGTGCTTATTTGATGCATGTTTGGAATAATTTTTCCAGATGCAGTAATCATGTTTGTGTATTCTAGAGCACAATTTGTAGTTGATCTTTGACACCTACATCTGTCTTAAAAAATTCTCTTTTATCTTAAAGCACCTATGTCTAGACTTCCAGAGATTCATTTAATCATTTAATAGCGTATCAAATATAACTATGAATATCTTGTCTCTAATAAAGTCTTTCACTTTGTTAACAAAGTTACTTATACATGTTATAAGGGGCAACACAATGGCCACTGCTGTGGACCTTATGAATGCTTGGTATCTTAGAACTAGTTTTCTCCTGCAGCTAACGTTTATGAAATTTGCCATAACTAAATATGTTCAATGGTCATGAGCCGTGAGTGATCACAAAAACTGACTTAATCAAATGTTGCCTGTTAAATATTTTACAAAATGACCTTCTTTTAAGGACATGCAACAATAATCATCATTTTAGAAAATGTTAGTGAAGTTTATTCTTCCAAATACTGGTAGAAACTGCTGAAATTAAACGTTTAAATTCGAAAAGGAGAATTAAATGGCAATATGCCTGTACATTTGTGCCATTTGATTAATTATTAACAATTTATGATCCCACATAAACAATGTTATACTCTTTACAGACTGGATATTATTAGGGTCCCATTGTCAACCTCATGTCAGTTTTGTATGGCTAAAATGGCAAACCGGTATCACATTCTTTGGACTGCTACACAGGTATATCTATTTGAGCATAAGTTATAAACATTGGCATTGCAGTGTTTACTAGTTACAGTAGAATTAAAACTTAGAAGTTGCCAATGATTCTGCAATGGCACTATCAGACTTATAAACTTAGAGGCTAATCCACTGATGCATTAAATACTTGTCAGATTGAATGTTTGTATTAGCCTCAAAGGCAGTTGATTCCAGGACAGAGTACTATAAATTATAAAATATTTTGTTTTATCTGCAAATCTAAACTTTTCAGTGTGCAACTTTAGAACATTTAAGATGTTTTCAATTTTCAGCCTTCTTGCTACAACAATGTTAAACTTCTCTTGAATATGTTATGATAGGCTACTAAATATGAGTATTATTGTTATATAATTTAAATCAGTATTGATTAATAAAACTGTTTTTCATTGTCCTAAAATAAGAGTCTTTGAAACTAATATCGACATTGGAGATAAAAATTCTCTTTCAGGCATCTTGTTAGCTATTATTAGGGCACCCACTCATTAATCTGTAATACACAGATTGCAATCTCAAACATGAAAGCATAGTTAAGTATTTATATTTTTGTGAATTATCTCTGAACTCTTTCCGAACCCTTAAGCTTCCATTACTGAAGCCTAACTAGTGACTTAACTTAGTCACCTATCAATCCAGTTAATGATAGAACTACTTAAGTATATATACCATATGTTGAAGAATTGGAATATGGGAGACTGAATCAAAAGCCTTGATGAGGTTAAGGTAAATGACATCAACAGATAGCCCACTATCAAGTGACCAAATCATATTGCTATAAAATGCAATAATGTAGTGCTGCAGGATTGTCCAGATGGGACAAATCCGCACTAGCAGATTGCTTAGAACTGAAAAGTAGGACTCCGTTCTTTTAAAGGTTTTGCCAGTGTTGCTAGTTAAATTTATGGGTCTGTGACTACTGACAAATGGAGTATTTCTGTTCTTATGGCCTGGAACAAACATAGCTGATTTCCACCATGTAGGCAAAAAGCAAGAATATAAACTGCTGGAACAGATGAGTTAAGCAGAGAATTTAATAACGTGAAATCTTGGATAAGAAGAATGCATTGAGTCCATCTGACCCATCTTTCCAGTATATGTCTATCTCAAAATTCCAACTTTATTGGTTTCTGTGTAATCTTAATGCCGAAACAAGCATGATTATGAAATGTACATTATAATCAGTATCACTTCAGCGTGGGTAAAAGGTTTTGTAGTCCACACTTGGTGGACTAGTCTCAAGTTAATCTTAAAACCTGCAGGTTTTATCGTTGCTGCCTTCAAATAATTGAAGTACAGTTACTAAAGTTGAATATTTGCTGGATAAATTTCCTAACTTATGGTTAAGAATTTGCTGGAAGTTCTGGAGCAGGTTTGCTTTAATTGCTGTTTAGATACAAGGGTACATTCATAATGAATGTGATCACACAAAGTTTGTGTGTTATGGTGCATAAGGAACACTTCCTCCCAACTTAAATTTAGTTGCAGAGGAACCTCCTCACTTACATTTAGCTCCAGAAGTAAATACACATTGTCAAAAATGTTATACTTGCAAGTCAACTTGATACCAGGAGAAAGGCTTAATTTTTCTGGAACTTAATACATCTCTGATGAGTCAATTCTAAATATATGCAAGAAAAAGTATGGATTACTGAATGTGCTATTCTGTGCTATATTATGGTATAACTTTATTAACTGAAAAAAAAAACCACGTACAATAAGCTCTTCTCACCAACTCACAAGTTTAGCCTCTTGGGGGGGGGTAGGCTGTTGCACACACATGACAGTGTTGTTGTAAGTCATCTGTGCCCCTGCATTGCTCAGGATATCATCATTGCAGTTTATCAAGACAAATGCTTCATTTAAAGTTGGCTGTATGGGAGAACCCCGCCCCGGAGATACCCGATGATGAAGATTACCATTCAACTTCAGACTTGTCATGACTGGACCTTCAGGTTATTTTATTTTTATGTATTCATTTTTTTACTGGGACAGTCTGACTATGTCAAAGCCCTTCTTAGAGGATGCCCAGGAAGAAAAACTATTTAGAAAGACGTACTTCTTATGTGCAGAATACATAGCAATAAATGTTAAATAAACATACCAGCTTAAACATTTTCTGTAATAATCAGAATAAAAGGAATAAAGAATTAAATGTATTGCATTTACCGTTCGATGTGACCATTTTAGTACTGCAATTTACACTGTATAAAGAGGGTGCAACAATGAAACATAGAGTATATACAGTATGCTTATATGTTTATTATAGGATTATATGCCATTCTTTGGCATAAGGACACATTTATGACTAATGTTGTATCAGTAGTTGTTGAGTTAGAGATAAGCAGAGTAGAATAACCTTACTGGTAGTGTGCAGAGTAGAAAGTGAAGTTTGAGCATTGTATATTTGACATGTTCAGGCTTAGAAGATATAAAAAAATGTGTGAAATATGATGCTGATGATTACTATGTTTTTATTTTATCTGTGATGTAGAATAGATGGAGTTCCGCATAGTTATGAGCCATGTCTTCAGTTAAAAAAACAATGTTTAGACTCCAGTCTTATTTCTGAGTGTATGGATTTACATATGTTGGCTACTGAAATAGAATAGAGAAAGAGAGTCTTTGTAGTAACTGGCAGACTTTATGTGATCAATCTATTGTGGGGAGCTGATCTATACATGAGGTGTATCTTTTGACTAAGTTTTTTATGCATTTATAAGGCTTATATATGCTGTGTACTATTTTGAGTGGAGAAAAAGGATATTTTGAAATTCTAATTTGTTTATTTTATGTCATTTTTATAGTAATGAGTATTTATGGCAGTCTGCTGCAGATTTTGCTTGTTTTGTTTTAAGTTTTTTTCTAACTTGTGCATGTGTGTTTTTTGAATTTTTGGTGAAAACAGAAGAAGCATATAGTACAGACAAATGATCATGAGGAATGTAAGACATTAGCCATACACACCTTTAATCAGACACAGTTAAAAGTTTGTGCCTTCCCGATAGTGCTAACCTGCAAAATTGAGCAGACTTTATTTTATTTTATTTATTTAACATTTGTTTACTGGGAAAGTCTGACTTAGAATAATGCCAATTTTCAGCAGAGGCCTGGGGAGAAATGTTCCAGACATATGTCTTTGTAATATGAGAGGAAACCGGAGTACCCAGAGGAAACCCACATGAACGTAGGGAGGACATGCAGACTCCGCACAGAAGGCCCTTCAGCCGAGAATCGAACTGGAGAACCTTTTGCTGTGAGGGAACAATGCTACTGCTGCACCACTGTGCCATCCAGGTGGCAGTCCTGGTGTAAGCCTGTGTGTCTACCCATCCATTCATCAATACTAGCTTCAAAGGTAGTCGAAGTATTATTTTATTTGGCATGTAGAGGTAACTTATTCCATAGGCTGGAAGTATGTTGAGTTAGGAACCTAAATCTCCAGCACATCCTGTTTATTTGTTGGTGTAGATTTAGATCTTTAGTGTGGGTATTTGTAGAGCCTCTGGTTTTGCAATGAAAGAAGGTCAAATAAGGTTGTGTCTTTCATGCTCAAAAAGTAAGATACAGGTCACTTTGCAGCAGCCTGTAGATTACGGCGTACAGTGGGAATTGTGTTAGTCTCTTGAGGTAGCTGAAAGATATAAGACCTTTCATTCTCTTGGTAAAGAATACCTCTCAACCTCTTACAGCAAGAAATCTGGACAAAGCCATAAGTAAAAGTTGGACAAAGGCCCAAAAACAGGGTCAATTTTAAATATTGCTCTTACAAACTTAGAAAGTTGATAAAATAACAGGTTTTGCATTAGCATGAATTTTCTGAAGGGTATGAAGTTTGAAACTCCAATGCCTGTCATTATTTTTTAATTTCAATCTTTAATGATTTGCCTTTAATTTGCCAGAAAATCACAATTTTATGAAAAATAGATCAAAATACAAGGCAAAAATCTGGACATTCTGCAAAAATCTGTACAGTTGAGAGGTATGCGGTAAGGTATCTTTGGGGCCTTCCTAGTTGAGCAATATTCTTCAATTTATAGGGTCTATATTACCATATCGAATGGTAAGAATGTCGAACGCTCATATGAATGAAAACGCAAGAAAAAAAACTTGTTTTTTTGGGGTCTCGGTACAGTGAGGATTGGAATATTTGCCCTTTCCTCACTGTACTTCGACCTCAGAGTTGGAATATATATTTAGTGGGGGGTGTGGGGGGCACAGCTCCCCACAATAGCAAGTACGTTCTCGTGCGTTTTCACTCATATGAGCGTTCGACATTCTTACCATTCGATATGGTAATATATATCCCAATTTATATAGGACAAAGAGGCATTTATTCAGTAATGGGTCTTATAAAGAGTACATTGGCAGGGTGACTTATTTGGATCTTGAAGGCATTCCCTTGGAAATGAATTGTGATAAATAGAAGGATTTCCTGCTTATACTGGAAACATGATGATTGAATGAGAGAGAGAATTGCCCACATAAGTATCCAAGTCTCTTATGATTGTGTCTGTTTGATGAGGAGTACCAGTTAAAACATATAAGGTGGGAACAGCTTTTTTTATCAAGTGGTGCTATGCTGCACTCTTTTTGCATTTAACTTGAGACTATTTTCAGTACAACATGCATGTATATTCCAGCCATTTCTGGAGCTGTTTAGTAGCAGTGGATGAGCAGATAATAGTGCCCAACTTGCAGTCATCAGCAAAGTGAGTTAGCCACACTTTTGGGATATTGGACTGGATTTCTGCAAGATAAATGGCAAACAGGAAAAGAGATGGTACTGTTCCCTATGGCGCCCCCCAAAGTTAAAATGTTATATTCACAGAGTGTACCAGCAATTTTCACAACAAGGGAGATGTCAGAAAGCCCATTTACAATCCATCAAATAATATAAATGTTTACATTAAGCATGTCTGATTTTTTTTTTACCAATATGGGAGATAGTGTCAGAAGCTTTGGTTTTGGCCAAATTGAGATGAATGGTGTACACTGACTGACCACTGACCATGGTCTTTCTAATCTTTTCAAAGAAGCTTGGTAGGTCCAGGAGACAGGACCTGCCCTTCACTTAAGTTGCTTGTGTTTTCTTAAATGAGTTCTGATACATTCCATGGCTTTGTAGATGAGCTTGGAGACGCTGATGGGACCTCTAATTGCCTGATTTTGTAGAGGGGCTACCCTTGTGTGGGATAGATAGAGTGGCTGTGGCTGTTCCACTCATTGAGCCCAAACCCTGGATCAGGTGAGGATGAATAGTTTTAGTAAGGAGTTAGATAAGACATACTTAGTATTAATGAGAATCAGCCTGTTATGTTGTCTGGTCTCATGGAATTTATTACTTTCTGTCTTTAACAAGGATTTTAAGACTTGTTCCACCTACATTTTTAGGGATACTGGGGCAACAGTGTGTGTAGGTGGGGTAAAGTTAGCACTAAAATGTGTCTGTTAATATATTGGCTATGTCCTTGGGACTGGAATATCTGACATCATTACTGATGAGTTCAGTGCATTGTTGGACATTATTCCTTAATTTTCTGACATAATTAAAGAAAGAGTTCTAGTGTATTTTGGTATCTTTAGTAACTTTAGGATCATACTTTGCTGCACATGTTCTAATAGCACTCTTCAGTGTGATTCTGACATAACTGGAGGTGGATTTCATACAACTTATCATTTTCCTTCTGTTGTTATATGGTTTAGTGATATGAGAGTTCCCCCAGAGAGGGATTTTTCCTGAATTTACCATTCTATTTCAGGCACACAGATAATGTCTTTTTCTATGCAGCTGTTTAGGTGATGGTAAAAGTCAGAAGTGAATGTGGCAGGCCCATTTGCAGGGGATTGTTGAAAGTTTTGCATGGGTCATGTGTAATGCACAGTAGGATTGCCCTGGTGAATTCCGAAAAGTTGGTCTGCTTTAGTGGTGGGGTGATACCGCTAGGCCTGTCAGAATAGATGACTGACTTGTGATCAAATTTAAGTATGGGTTAGGGGATGCAGAGTGGTGTGCAGGCAGGGGCTAAGTTAGTAAAGACCAGGTCACTGATGTCAGAGCCTCTAGTGGGTAATTTTACAATTTTCTCCAGTGCATTGGTATTTTCAAAGTCCAGGGAATGCTGTGCAAATCTATTTTTAGAGGAATAAGTATATCAGATAATATTTAGGTAATTGAAATCCCCTAACAAGAAGGTGCTTGCCTTAACACCATTGAGGGGTTAAATATCAAACCAATTTCCATGATATTTTGGAGCACATAGAAGGGGATCTGTTGCTATTAATGAAGTAATAGATTTGTTAATGGTGATTTGGTATTCCAGGAGCTCCAAATTAGAGCCATGGATAATTTTATTTGAGATGATCCTATTTCTGACACACTCGCCCACAGTTGCCCAAGGACCTGAACCACGAAACTCAGTTGTAAATAAAATGTATATAGTTTGTGTCTTGCAGCTACTGCTATTCTCTCTAATCTTAAACTAAAACTTTTTGACACCAATGCCCACAACTAACACTGTTATCCCTGTAATATACTACTTTACCCCCTAAAGGGTACCTTACCCCAATGCAATGCAATCTGAATATTTTGTCCAACTCCCACTTTAATACAGTTATCAGTATGTCTACTCATGCATATCCATGTTTACAGATGTTCCACTATAAATGCCTGCATGTAATATGTTCCATTTCAACATGATATTGAGATTGTACCAGTGTGATTGCACAACTGTCAATATATACTTTTATTCACTGTGCTTTTATGTAACGTGAACCAGTTCAATATGCTACTGTTTATAATTTTCTGATACTGGAGTATCAAATATAACACTAATCTTTAACCTACCTATGTTACTTTACATTGTATCTTGTATTATATATGTATTATTATATTCTACCAATAAAGCTTTTCTCCCTGGGCCTCCATTGAACAAGTTTTCTATACCCAGTTGGACTTCTTTGGTTAACAAATGAAAATACATAAATAAAACCTGGTATAAGGGGATAACTGTCACTGCATTGAAACCATGTGTCAGTAACTACACAAGTATAAATGTGTTTGAGTTGCAGAAGGGCCTCAAGCTTACAACATGGGAGTAGAAGTGTATGAGTTGTTGTCACTAAATCTGGTTCTTTCTGGCCATTGCCTTGATTTACAAAACGTACCAAACTGTTGACTAGCTTTCATAATGCTGTAATCTGTCTCTTCATTAAATTTTAATTATTGGTGGGTTATTACATGGAGTAATATAAGTGATATGAGCTTGATGCTGGTTTTTATTGATGGCTGCGATTCTGAAGTTTGCTCTGTGAGTCTGAACTGGGTCAGGGCTAAAGAGAATTAATTTAGTTTCATTGGCATTCAAGAGTAGTTGAGGATGTTTTTAAAGTTTTCTGAGTGACAGTTTGTAGTTGTAGTGTCACAGTGGTTGTTGAGACATCTGCATAATGTATAATAATATATTTATTAGTAGATTTGTGCATGTCATTTATGAATATCTTGAATAAAAAGGAGTCCTAGAACAGAATCTTTGCTGGAAGAAAGATCAGGTATTTTGCGACTGAACAGAATGAGGTTGGACTGATTGGTAACCTTTAACCAAGTTACTACTGTTGATGCTTAGGTCAGTTTTACTTAGAATAAGAAGATTTCAAGTGAGACCGTAAAAATGCTTTTAACATATCTAGGAGTACAAAAGCAGCTCTTTAACCTTGGTTTCTGTTTTGGTTGTCTAAATTTAAGAAAGACAAAGTAATACAGTTTCAGTGTTCTGGTTAGGGAGACGCCATGCTGAGTAAGGGAGAACAGGTTATTTTTCATTGAATGGCCTAGTGTTTGCTTGTGTATGCACATTTTTAGAATCTTAGGGCTGATAGGCTACCTGTTGGTCTGCAGTTTGAGACATCAGCTGAGGCTACCCCTTTGTGTATGGAATTATATTGGATTCTTTCCATATTTTGGGCATGTTTAGTTTTTTTATCTGCATATTGATGAGTATAAGTATAGCAATGAGAAACGTGATTCATCGCCGCTAACCAGGAAGTCAGTCTTCTGGTCCTAAAATGGTAGATTTTAGCTTTTTTACAAATGTATTTAAGTGTTAAGAGATCAGATGTAAATTAAATGTGCCTTGGGTGTGGTTTTCTATTTGACATGATGTTATAGTTTCATTTTACTATTTGTTGGCATGAAATAGGAATGTATTTTGCAGGCACGTTTATAACTGGAGTTATCAGTTAAGGGAATTGAGCATATTTACCAGCTTTGAGGGGATTCTTAATTGTATTCTAGATGCACCTTGGATTATTGTTATAGGATTATAATTTGTTTTCTGGTGTACATCTTTTTATTTACTTAATATCTCAGGGTCTTGTAGTATTGCCGATATGTGCTGCTGAGTTCTTTTTCCAGTTTATCAATCTTTTAATCCCTGAGCACCATCATTTGTTTACTTTCTATTGTCAGCCAAGGCTTGGGTCATGATTTGCTTTTCTTTTTCAATGGAGGGCTACATAGTTAAGGATGTTTAAAAATGTGTGATTGAAATAAGTCACTTGTCTAGAAGTAGGTATTTAAATGCAGACCAACAGGTGTCTTTCAGAAGAGGGTTAAATAAAGCTTCTTTGAGCATACCCAGTTAAATGAAAGCAGGGATTTTATACTTGTTTAATTCCAGACTGAATATATAGGATAGTAATGGCATACATACTGTACTGGTAATAGCCTGACTTTAAATTAATGTCATCCACATGAAACTGATTTATAATTTGGGATAGGCCAAAGAGGAGAATATCTGGATAATGATTAAATACATTGAGCTGAGTATATTTTGGTCAGTCAGTATTTATATTCCCAACTCTTACTCTGTTTTGTTTTATATGTGCAGTTATCCAGCATAAAATGCCCTTTAGCATGTTCAGTGTTATTTATTGCTGCATTTGGATATACATAAAATATTTCAGCTGCATTAAGAATAGTATGTCTTTTTATTTTAGTTATGTCGATGAGAATTTCGTCTTTGTCAAAATGTGGGATTGTTTATCTTGTTAAAGTTTTTTTGGAGTACATAATTCTTTTTCATCCAGCTCTTCTTGATAGGTAGTCTATTCTAATTATAATATAACCTGTTGGTAATATTTCTTCATCACTTATTTTTGGATATAAACCACATCTATGTATGCCTGGCTTGCAATATTCTCTCCAGATATATAACTCACTTGTTTTGTTATATATGCTTGATGTTTGTGTATGCTATTTTCAGTTCATCATGATGCGTATGGAAAGAAAGTATCTATACTTGTGAAAATGAATTATATAAGTGGGTTTTGGAGTGGTTCAGCATCACACAAAAGAGAAGTTTTCTAAGTATAGCAATGTGATTTTGAAAAAAAAAATCATAATTGCTGTAATAGTTTGATTTCTTTTTAAAAGTGTGTTTCTGTGGTAATAAGTATTTTAATTGTAAGTTATTGATGTCCCGGTTATCAAAATTGGAGCTAATTTTATGGTGAGTAAAGTTGTGATAGTGGTTTGAGAACTGGGGTTTATTAAACAGTTTTAGTTAGCTAGGCTAGTAAATCTAATGTTATATAGCTCTTATAGTTTGCCTTAGTATCCTACTTAAAGTGCAGTGTGGGTTTGTTAAGGATATATAGGAAAAGAAGTATTGCATTGTTTTTTTTTAAATATTTGGTTATAATCTTTTTTACTCTGTTAAAGGCAAGTGTTGCCGAGGCGCTAGAGAAAAAATTTTTTGTGTGTATTTGTTTTTAATAAATTTTATTATAATATATAGGAATTGGCCTTCCATTCATGGTACTATTTTGGTTATAATCTGGTTTAAATGTTATTAAATGGATATTTTACGTACATACTGAGTGCATTGGTAGGGTTATGTTTAGTTAGGTTTACAGTGAAAGTTTGTTGTATTTAATTATAGCATATCTGAATGAGTGGTTTGGTAGTGTGTAGAAATTTGTCGGGCAGTGTTTAGTTAATATAATGATAAAACAACCAAGGGGAGCTGGGGTTGGGGGCAATAGGAGAAGGAATGAGGCCAAATCCCCTGGAGTGGCTGGGATGTGTTAGGAGAGCAAAGTGGGCCCCTAGTCAGTTAGGTCAGTAGGAAGTCAGTAAGCAAATGAGCATTACAAAGACCCCTGGGTTGTAAAGCAGATCTACATCCAAAGTTCAGCATTTTTATCAATAAATTATTATAATTTTAAGTCAGTTTAACACAAATATCCACTTAAGATGTGAAATTGGACTTTCTGGACCAGTACAGTAATCTGCAACTCGTGGTTTAGCTTTCCATCCTTCTGGCTCAATTAGTTTGGTCTAGTGCTTGTGTCAGTATCTGGAAATTCCATCCATCTTAAGTTATGTGCTCACCCTTTTTTTATCATGGCATTAAGCAGTCCGCCTTCTATTTCATGGTCTGGATCATCTGAATTTTCTGTAAGGAATTAATTGGTCCATATATATGCAATAGGTTCTTTACTAAAACAATATATAACTAAGTGTATAAACTTTCACTCAGCAAGTACACTTTCCTCATGTATTTAGATTAGAAGCAGATATGACACATTGAGTAATTTAAATAATTTATAGTCACTGTACACAGTCCTGTTAATGAGTATAGTGAATATAAATGGATTATATTATTAAATCCTATGCTATGCCATTTCTTAATGACTCATATATCTTAAAGTTTGTGTTAAAACCTAGATGTCTTTGACATTAAGCGCAGAGATTATTAAAGAAACACTTACTGTATGTGCATTCTAGTATTGTATGAGGTGTCTTTAAATGAATAAGTCATGTTATTAAAACTGATTGCCCCAGCACTGAAGGACCCAGGCAGAGAGGGATAGAAATGATGCTCACCTCTCCCAGGGGAGTGAAGAGGGATGTTTGCACTCAGGGGCACACTAGGCAGATGTGATTTCCCTGGTGAAGACGGATGAAATCCTGTCTCATGCTTGGGGGTGGTGGGTGGTGCTGCCTGATGCAACATCCCTTGCAGAAGTCTAGGAAGGTCCAGCACAGATAATCCATTGCATTGCCTATGCTGTCATATAACCAAGTGTGCGCAGAGATGTTAGGACTGCAATTGTTCTTCTTTTGGCTTTTCCCAGTTAGGGGTTGCGACAGCGGAACTCCGGTCCGCTAATGATTAGCAGTAGATTTTTTATGGGTGCTGAGGTGTCAGCTTGATGCCCAACCTTCAAAGAAGGCATGCCCATTCTATGCATGTCTTTTGAATGTCACTCGACTGCAGGGAGGTCATACAGACTCCACACAGAAGGCGCTCCAGCCGAGAATCGAACGGGAGAACCTCTGTGCTGTGAGGCAACAATGCTACCGCTGCACCACCGCGGCTTAGATGTTAGGACTGCAATAAAAACAGAAAGCACTCTAACCACCCCTATGGCTTCCTAAATGATGACCCATTTCAGCTGACTGATACCCAACACTTGCCTGCACTCCCACACTCTGGAATCATAGATAAACTTACTAAGCTGGACATAAATCCTTACGTCACTCGATGGGTTGCCAACTGGCTTACTGACAGAACCTAGACTCTAAAAGTAGCTGACTCCAAATCCATCTCCAGATAAGTGGAGTACCTCAGGGTTCTGTCCTGGGACCGCTCTTGTTTGGCATTTACTTCTCTGAAGTACAGGCCAACACTAAGGGACTCTGGCTAACAAAGTTCACAGATGACTGCAAACTGGGAGCCATTATTGAATCCCCAAATGATGTGGATATTCTACAAAAGGGCCTTACAGAAACAGATGCTTGGTGCCAGTGCCATGGGCTTAAGCTTAATGCCAAGAAATGTATAGTTATTCCCTTTGTGAAAAAAAACATGTACCCATGAATTACCACATAGGTGACAGTACCCTAAACACTGAAAATGTGATGAGAGACTTAGGGACACAGGTGGACAGTGGTCTCACCTTCGATAACCACATCACCACAACAGTCAGGAAATCTTTCTATGTGGCACACCTCATCACTAAGGGCTTTTCATCCAGAAAAAAGGAGGTCATTGTCCCATTGTATTCATTCCTCATTAGACCCATTATAGAGTACACTGTCCTGTTTATGTACCTCACAAGACATCTGCAACAGATGGAAAGGCCGCAGAAATACCTCACTAAAAGAATCACAGGCCTAAAGCAGATGCCCTATGCTGACTGTCTAAAATAATTCCAGCTATACTCTGTGACATATCATCTACTTAGAGGTGATCTCTGCTTAACATACAAGGTTGTGTCAAACCCAGAGCTGTTGGACATGCTCCACTTAAAGAAATACAATCCCTCAGAGCCACACACTCCAGGGATCTAAACCTTGTCATCACAATAAACAAAACATGCTGGAGGGATGGGTTCCTGACCAACAGACTGCCCATACATGTCAAGCAGAGTGCCTCCTTGGCCCTCTTCAAAAGGAACCTTGACGACTGGATGGGAGATAGGAAATTCACCCCTGGGATCATGAGTCACCCTGCTAGACAGGAATCCAGGGAATTAAATATTGTGGAAAGAAATATCCAGGGCATTGTTATGGCTAGGCTTGTATAGGTCCTAGGGCCGATAGCCTAGTACCAAGCTATGAACCTATGAAAGAGGAATGCATGGGTAATATGAGAGGGTGACAATGATCAGCATGCAGTGGGGGCAAATGAGCAAACCAAAAAGAATAAGAATAAGCATTATAAGTGCCATCAAAATCTATGATGGTTCATCTGCCAAGTTAAAAACACAGTTCTGAAACAGTTTTCGACATCACTGCCATTAATACAGCTTCTATTTTATCTTGTGATTTGCCCAAGTTCATTTTGTTTATTATGTTATTCTTTATATATGTACATGTAAAAATACTCAAACTCAGTATTGATAGAGGAAAACAAAGAAATGGAACAAAACATTGGTATTTATAAACTTAATCACATTAGAAAAATAAAATAAAACAATGTGAGAGCATACATGTTTGCAAAATGAAGACTTCACCAGGCTGTTGTGTGTAATATGTCTTCTTACTCATGTATACTTTTTTCACAATATCACATATTTACCACATTCTGTTATGGCTTCTTCTTAATGCTACTTTAAAATTAACCGTTCCATTCAAACTTGGATGTTTACTTGCATCCAACTTAAAGTGCCATTGCAGTACTTTATACTCCAATTTGTCTTCTGTATTTCACCCACGAAAAGTTATCTTTCACTGGATTAATAATACTAAAATTATTTTTAAAAAATTGTGTATACAACATTTTTTTGTAACGTGCACTCACTGAACTTTTACATTTTACAGAATAGTTGTCGTTGTTGTCTTTCGGCTTTTCCCGGTTAGGGGTCGCCACAGCAGAACTCCGGTCCGCTAATGATTGGCAGTAGATTTTGATGAATGCCGAGGTGCCAGCTCAACATTCAACCTTCAACGAAGGCACGCCCATTACGCATGTCTTTTGAATGCCCACCCAACCTCGGGGAGGACATGCAGACTCCACACAGAAGGAACTCCTCGCACTCCAGCCGAGAATCGAACGGGAGAACCTCTTGCTGTGAGGCAACAACACTACCGCTGTTCCACCGCATTTTACAGAATAGTAATACTTGCATATTCTGTCCATTAATCTTCCATTACTTTGCCTGAATAAAAACAGTCATGTGATATACACACCGCTGTATAAATAATAACATCACTATTACATTTAAAATACCCTGGAGACATGCAGTATATCTCTATGGAAGCATAATCAAAATTACAGCCCTCCAGAATATACCTACAACAATTACTGGATATGCATAATAATAAAATTACAGCCCTCCAAAATATACCTCCAACAATTACTGGATATGCATAATAATAAAATTACAGCCCTCCAGAATATACCTACAACAATTACTGGATATGCATAATAATAAAATTACAGCCCTCCAAAATATACCTCCAACAATTACTGGATATGCATAATAATAAAATTACAGCCCTCCAAAATATACCTACAACAATTACTGGATATGCATAATAATAAAATTACAGCCCTCCAGAATATACCTCCAACAATTACTGGATATGCATAATAATAAAATTACAGCCCTCCAGAATATACCTACAACAATTACTGGATATGCATAATAATCAAAATTACAGCCCTCCAGAATATACCTCCAACAATTACTGGATATGCATAATAATAAAATTACAGCCCTCCAAAATATACCTACAACAATTACTGGATATGCATAATAATAAAATTACAGCCCTCCAAAATATACCTCCAACAATTACTGGATATGCATAATAATAAAATTACAGCCCTCCAAAATATACCTACAACAATTACTGGATATGCATAATAATAAAATTACAGCCCTCCAGAATATACCTCCAACAATTACTGGATATGCATAATAATAAAATTACAGCCCTCCAGAATATACCTACAACAATTACTGGATATGCATAATAATCAAAATTACAGCCCTCCAGAATATACCTCCAACAATTACTGGATATGCATAATAATAAAATTACAGCCCTCCAAAATATACCTACAACAATTACTGGATATGCATAATAATAAAATTACAGCCCTCCAGAATATACCTACAACAATTACTGGATATGCATAATAATCAAAATTACAGCCCTCCAGAATATACCTACAACAATTACTGGATATGCATAATAATCAAAATTACAGCCCTCCAGAATATACCTACAACAATTACTGGATATGCATAATAATCAAAATTACAGCCCTCCAGAATATACCTACAACAATTACTGGATATGCATAATAATCAAAATTACAGCCCTCCAGAATATACCTACAACAATTACTGGATATGCATAATAATAAAATTACAGCCCTCCAAAATATACCTACAACAATTACTGGATATGCATAAACATGAACTTGGGAGTGCTAATAAGAAGAAAACAACGGAAAGTACTAAATACAAATGTTTATAGTATTAATGAAAAATTTTTGAATGTGTTAGGTCATGTGATATTGTCATTTGGTATGGTATAAACAAGGATTAATGATTAAGAAAGTGTATTACCTAACAATATGATGAACGAAGTCTTCAGTGCAAAGACGAAAGCACTTACATTATTTTATTTTGTAGTGCGATTAAATAAGTATCAACATACCTCTGTTCAGTTCTGTTTCTTTATTTTCTTCTAGTAATACTGAGTTTGTGCATTTTAGGCTGTTTGTATGAGTACAAGAACTCTTAAAGTTTATTGATTTGTGTTTACTTACCAGGTGTCCAACTGCGCTGGGGACCATTTTTAGTGAAGGTCTGGGAAGAAAACCTACAACAACAGTACAAATTATTTAATATACTCCATAAAGGCGTACACAAGACACCTATAGTAATTCACAATAACCTAAGCAGCATACTCATAAACAACCTAATTAAATTGCTAATAAGCAACTGTAATGGCAAACTGAACAATTAAAGCCTGGTATATGAAAATAAAGATAGTTAAATGAGGTAGAAATGAAGATATTATAACAGAGTATGGATGCACAGAAATGATTGTGAAAAAAACAGAATTTACATGCTTTCAGATTTACACAATTTACAAAGTTAATTAATAGTCACTAGGGAGAAAAGTAATTCAAGTAACTGACATTTCAATGTAGGTAAATTAAATGACAGCAGTTAAAATGTACAAGGTCAGTAAAGTATGTAATCACTTGTTCTTGTGAAGGAATTTAAGTTCACTAGATTAGTGACTGTGGGCAGAAATACATTCCTGTGATTTACTGCCATGTTTTTTAAAAAAGCACACTCCTACACATTTTTTTTATTTAATTGTTCGTGTTAGTATTCTGTGTGAGAACCCAAGGCTTGTGGCAGGGGTGCACCTGTGTAACACCTGAAAATCATTTTGTATCTGGACAGGGTAAAAGAATATGAAAGCGTTACATAGTAAGTAAGTGTCCACCTTTTTTCTTGAATGATGGCTGGGTGCCTCTAGTGTGGAGTCTGCATGTCCTCCCTGTGTTCACGTGGGTTTCCTCCATGTGCTCTGATTTTCTCCCACATTCCAACGACAAGCAGTAGGTGGATTGGACACCCTAAATTGGCCACTGTGTACGTGTGTGTGTGTGAGACTGTGTGATATGGAAGAACAACCACAGCAGGGCTTGCCATCCGGCAGTGTGAAACTTGGCTCTAGATGATTGTCACTTTTGAAGTAACACCCCAACCCCATGTGCAAAAATGGGAAAAAGTGTTGTGGATGGATGCATGAATGAATGGCTATTGTAAAGTTTTCAATGTGTAAATATTGGAACTGGCAACATTTCCCTTAGTAGTATAAATAGTGGGACTAATCTGGTCAACAAAGAATAAATAAATAAATAAATCAAAGGGAACAATGCTAAGTTTTTGCATTGCAGTTCAGGATGAAGTTAACGGATTTAGGATAGGCATGCTCTAATGTACTTAGGAGGGAAGTACTAATATCCATATACCTTATGCATCTGTTGAAACTCCAGTGGTGAAGACATGTGGATACTCGTTTCACATTGACTGAGGCAGTCAAATAGAAATGTGATTGTAAAATGATGTTCTATTTAATTGTTTTAACTGTTTGTTCTTTTAGGGAGAATGTATCATCTATAACACAGCAAAGGTATTTGATTTTGCTAACAAATGGTATTATGTTCCCAGGCACAGTTTTTATTTCAAGATTGATGGCATAGGTAGGTTTGTAATGAGAATTAAAGAAGTGGATGGTATAATTTTTTTTCCATTCCAAATATGATACAAGTCTTTGATGTACTTTTCTAGGATGTTGAAGCCATTTTAGTGTATACTCTGTGCTGCTTAATGGGGTTTTTTTTCTGAATGCAGCATTGCAGTGTTATTTGTATTCTGTATAACCTTTAGTGTTCCACAGTAACTGGGCAATGTATCAACATGCAAACCACGTAATACGGTTCCCAGGATTGAGCCCTGTGGAGTTCCTTTATTAACTCTGAAACTAGAATAATAATTAAGTTCCCCATTTAACTCAAAATTCCTACCAGTTAGGTAAATGTGGAAAATCAATAATACACGTGGGTGGGAGACACGCGATCTAAGTTGATTATTAGTCCTGTGTGATGTACTGTGTTGAAAGCCTTGTACAAGTCTTGGAGGAAGCTTGCCTCTGCTTCACCGACATTTATTATTTTCTCAGGTGTGTTCTGGTAGTCAAAGCAGAAGAATATTTACAGAATATCCTTTTCTTAATGCACACAGGGAATTATTTAATTGTTTCTTTCCTTAAATATACAGAGAATTGCTGAGGGATGATGTTTCAAAGTACTGGTAAGGATGCAGAATAGCAAATGGTCTAAAGTTGTGTGACTCTGTAGAAGAGTCCTTTTTATGTAAAGGGATTATATGGGCTTTGACCCCATTTTTGGGAGACTGCCTTCAGTAGTGAAGATGGTAGTGGGGGCTACAAGAAAGTATTCATTCTATTTCCTTGCTACATAGCTACTGACTTCACTTACTTGAAATTGTTTAACAATCTGAGTGTATATTCTGAGTGTATATTGTCTAATGTTTCAGTAACTGAGGCACTGACATATGGGACTGCATTTCTGAAAGTAATTCCCAAGAATACTGCTATTTCTTTATAGCTCTTTAGCGGTAATTATGATGGGATATTTACAGTAGCTGGTTTTAGTAGTTTATTCTGTTTAGTTTGTACCAATAGTATTTTCCTAATACAGTTTTGAGATGATCACAATTAAAGAACATTTTATGATATTGTTATGGAATTCTTACAGATGTATCTGTATTTTCTATATAGATCAAGGCTAGCTTTATGTTGGTTTCAGTGTAGTTCTACCAGGCTTTATCCTTTTCTATCATCAATCTGATATTCAGGGTTGTGAGCTGTTTCTGCCTGTCGGTTAGTTGACTGAAGCAGTACTGCCTACTGTAGCTTTTCAGAGCCATAGCAAGGGCAGGCAGTCAAGAAAGACTGAGCATTTTTGTATTTTGTCTTTGACCTGACAAGAACATCCACTCACCACATCTGCCTGCTTGCTCTGTAAGTAAGTTAACTAGGGTAGAGTAAATTCTCTTTAGATACAGTCAGGAAAAATAGTGAAGTATAGCTTAGATGTTTTCTTTCTTTATTTGAGACTTTCCTGCAATGTTGTTTTAAATATTCCCTGTGATTTCAAACTCTGATATAACTGTGATTATTTACTGAGTATTTTTGTTCTTTTATTATTTTCTATTAAATATATTTAAACCTTTCATTGTGGCTGATATTTGTGAGACATATTTAACTTTTTGGAGTACTTGCATATTTATTTGGTGACACTGTGGGACACTCCTAATAGCCTTGCTCTTGGTCAAACTACCATTTGTATTGATAGTAACATTATACAGGATGATTGGATACCCTTTGTTAAGGGCCTTAAAGTAGTTGATAAGAACGTACCTGGTAGCAGAGATAACTACCTTATAGTCTGGGCAGAAGGGGGCATAGCTAGTAAACCTGTGCCAGCCTTTCCCAGGTGTGTGTGTGTGTGTGCGTGTGTGTGCGTGTGTGTGTGTGTGTGTATAAATCAAACCTCAAAGTGTGTGTGTTAGCTACTTGGGCAGGGACTCAAAGCACTGGCTGGACAGAGAGGGTGCTGGAGGTCTTGGCTTGTCCACTCAGCTGAGATCTCAACCCTAGAGCTGTGCCAGTGGTGAGTCTTATTGGAGATGTGGAGAAAGAAGGAGAAACCAGCCCCGGACTGACTGTGGTCTCTGTTTGCTCTTAAGGGAAATTGCACTCGATGCAGAGAGCTGCATCTGGAAATACTGTGTGTGTGCCTCTCATCCTCCCAATGTATGTCCCCCACTGTTGCCAGTGGGGAGGATTGAGGCTCCTTGATCATTGGGCCAGTGGTGGGGCATCACATAGGACAAAGAGAGAGAATGAACCAAGCAAAAGCTGGTAGAGGGCACTGTTCTCACTGAAGATGAGGTTCCAATTGGCCCCTACAAGTCAATGCCTGGGCAACCGGAGAAGAGTAAATAATTTAAGCAGCAACATAAACTGATTGTTTTGTGTGTGTGCGAGCGTGTGTGTGTGCGTGTGTGCGTGTCTGTGTGTGTGTGTGATCAACTTTGGTTGAGAAATATGTCAACTGGAGTATTGCCCAGGGTGCCAGTTGAGCAAGGTACAACTCTGTAGTTTTTAATGTATTGCTGAAATGCATAAAAGCTTTATCTACGATGTGGGTTTATGTTATGGGACTCCAGTCCATTTCTTGCTTTAAATAGCTGAAGTAGTTTGAGTTAACATAGAGTTGTGGACATTTATGGATTGATATTTATTTCATAGCTTGTCTTGATTCCAGATTAAGTACATAGGATGATGACCAGTGACTGAATCTGACTCCACTGAGGTGATACTTGCTGTGTTTGGTACTGGCAAGCAATCAAGAGCATTCTTTCATACTGCTATCATTCATAACTGAAATAGAGACCATTTGTTAGGCTATGCAGCATGGGAACTTCATTGGCTAGATTAGGACTTTATGACACAAAATTCATATCACCAGTAAATATAAACCAGCACATACAATGAATTGTTGTTATTTTAAATCCATGAGGAAGCATCTTCTAGAAATGAAGTCTGTTTGATAGGATACGAACAGCGAGCCATGTGAAACAACACTAATGATGAGAGGATGAGAAGATACTGACACTGATTGTTTTATATCTTGAATACAAAGGTACTTTTACAGAAAATGCAAATACAATGCACATGTTTTAGCTGTACGTACAACATGATGAATGCTTTTGGTTTTTCTCTTGGTTATGGCAGGGTATGTAACTAAGAGCTTTGGAGTTTAGCTAAAGTTTTTTGCATTTTTGCACAGAGTAAAGTCTGCAGGTTTATGGCTTTACTTATTTAATAATTTAGGTATTTAATTAATTGACTGTGATAGTCCTTCTGAGAATAACAATAATGCAAGTCCAAAAATGTCTCTGGAAAAACGCTCCAGATGGGATGCAGAGTATATAAAGAATGGTTTCCATATCAACACATTTCACAAGAAAAGAAAACATAGCATGCAGTAGCTGATAATATATAGGACTATGCATAGGTATTCACAATAATAACAGCTCAGTAGCAGTTCTGATCTTGTGAAAAGATGGGATAGTGTGCCACTCTATCTGTTTTAAAGGTTTAGATCCTAAAAGCCTGGCACTTGGCAACACATCTCTGATTCACATATATTGTAGTTTGGTTTAACAGGAAAAATACACCAACCTGCATAAATGCAATAATTCATTCAGAGGAAAATCCCTAAATGGGTATGACATGATATTATGAGAATTGTGATTCTCAATTAAAAATCAGTCATTCAACCAATGTTTTATTGTTTGTAATAAAAATATCATTATAATATATTTACAGGCATTAGTATCAACTAATTGTATCCTGTTCATGTTAATTTACTTCTTGTTTTATAACACTGATCAAACAGAAAGCATTATAAAAAGTGAGAACACTGAATATCTGGGATAGGAGAATGTTTCCCTTTCTCTAGTATTGTGTGATCATGGAATTGATATATTTAAGCTAGTGGTGGGGGGGCACAGGGGGCTTGTACTTCTACAAAAACTCTTTTGTAAATGTTTTATGCCCTGTTCAGTGAACTCATTTCTAGTCTTTGCTTTGGTGAAGCAGACTTCAAACAGATTGCTCTTCGGGGATGTGTCATGTACATATACGGGTGCACTCGATTTAGTCAAGTGCTGCTTAGGTTGATATCTGTTTTGTCAACAAACTTTGGATGACAAAACACATTTACAGGGAATACACAGTCATCAGGAATGGAGAATATGCCCCTTCTCTGGGGATTGATAATGGAGCTAGTATATATAATTAACAGTGGGTGTGAGGGTGCAGGGGTCTTGCTCCCCTGCAAAAAATACTGTTATAATGGCTGCATGCCCTGAGATTATCTTTGGCCAGACGCATGGAGTGCCACTGTCAAAATTGTCAACTTTAGCAACTTAATTAATAGCTTTTCTACCACAGGTAAAGTAGATCTTTACTTAGATCTATTTCTAAGGTTTTTCACTCAGACTTTGGTCACTGTGAGGGAATACCTCAGGATTCTGGGTATCATGGCATCCATGATTCTCATGATAACCCTGACAAGACTCCACATGAGGTAGATACAGTGAAATCTCTTTGGTCCCAGCATCAACACTCTTTATCTTTTAAATCCCAAATGCTGGAGTTTGTCAGAAGAGAAATCTTTTGGTGGAAACAACAGATATCCTTAAATCCAGGTCTCCCCTTCTCCCTCCCTGCTCTAAACAGCCAGTCACTACAGATGCTTCAGATTTTGCTTTGGGAGAAATTTCAGGAGGGATAAAAGTGCAGGGGGTGTGAGACACCAAGGATAGATGCAAGCACATAAATATCAGGGAGATGCTTGCCCTGATCAAGGCACTCAACTCTCTGAACCATCGTTGTGGTTACAGACAATGCCACAGTCATGTGGTACATCAACAAGCAAGAGAGAACCAGGTCTTACCTCCTTTGCAGACTAGCCATATTAGCTTGGGATTTAGCTTCACAGCACAGTCTCACTCTACAGACATCCTACATTTTGTCAGAACAAAATATGGCAGAAAAGCTGGGCAGGACCAGGGCAGACTCTCACAAATGAAAACTAGATCAGGGAGTCTTGATTTGACTTGATTTGATCCATCTGTGGGGAGTTTCTCAGATAGACCTCTTTGCTTCCTGCCTGAGCAATCAACTGGCAAGATTCTGTTCTGGAACGCTATGCAAAAAGGCCTAGAAGATGGATGCTTTTTCTTTTCCTTGGACAAGAATGTTCCTGTATGCCTTTCTACCCTTCCCACTAATATTCAGGGCACTTCTGAATATTTGGAAGGAATTCTCCAAGATCATTGTGTTCACTCCCCTGTGGCCTACACAGCCGTGGTTATCTCTTCTTTTGGAAATGGCCTGGTGCACTTACCACAAGCTTCCACACAGACTGGATCTGCTCATACAAGAACAGTGACATTTGATACATCCCAACATCAGTCACCTTCAATTTACAGCCTGGATGATAAGGTCTTAATTCCTTTTAGGCACCTGTTTACTGAGGACATGCAACAGGTACTAATGGAGGCAAGAAAGCCTGCTACTAGAAAAATCATCTGTTAGCAAATGTAAAAGGTTTTCTAGTTGGTACCAAAAACATAACCAGCACCCATTCAGGGTTAGCTGTTCTCTGTTATTACAATATTTGTGTGAATTACTATCCTATGGCCTTTCTTATTCATCTATCAAGGTTCATTTATCAGCCATTTCAGCATGTCTGCCCATGGAACCTCCTCTTTCAATGCAATCTTATGGCAAAATGCTCTTGAAAGGGGTTTAGCATAAGAGGCCTCCAAGAAAACCGATGGCTCCTCCTTTGGGATCTTAATTTTGTGTTAGAGAAGCTAACACTTCATAGGTTCATAGGTTCATACTAGGCTATCTGCCCTAGGGCATTTATAAGCCTAGCCAGAGTATGTTTGGCTTTCGCAACCAATTTTAAATTAATTTAGCTATGCCCTTTTTCGAGGTTAGTATACTGTGCTTCTGTCTAACAGTGACACAGAAGTGATACCCGGGGTAAACCTACGATCTCCCATCAACTCATCAAGATTCCTCTTGAAGAGAGTCAATGAGGGACTCTGCCTAACCTGGACTGGGATTTTATTCCAGAGTGAAGGGAGCCTCTGGGTTATGAATCTGTCCCTCCAGCATGTCCTATTTATTTCGGTGCTGAGGTTCAAGCCTCTCGAGCATGTAGCTCGATGGGATTTGGATTTTTTAAGGTGCAGCATGTCCCTTAATTCCGGGTTGGACATGGCTTTATACATCAGGTACAGGTCGCCTCTGAGCAGGCGGTATGCCACTGAGTAGAGCTGGAGTTTCTATAACCGGGCAGCATATGGCATCTGTTTGAGCCCTTTGATCCTCTTGGTGAGGTACTTTTGGGGTCTTTCCAGTTGCTGCAGGTGTTTGGTAAGGTACATCCCAAAAGGGGCATTGTACCCGATTATGTGCCTGATGAGGGATGAGTAAAGAGGCACGATGACCTCCCCTAATCTAGATGTGAATCCCTTCATGATTAGGTGGGCTATATAAAATGTTTTTCTAACCACTTTGGCCACGTGGTTGTCAAATGAGAGATTGCTATCAACTTGGGTCCCCAGGTCCCTAATTACTTCTTCTGTACTTAATGGATTACCACCTATGTGGTAATTTGTGGGCACTTTGTTTTTGCCAACGGGGATGACTATACACTTTTTGGCGTTTAGCTTGAGGCCATGGCTCTGGCACCAGTTGTCTGTTTCTATGAGGCCCTTTTGGAGGATGCTTGTGTCGGCTGCAGAGTCGATGATGGCGCCCAGTTTGCAGTCATCTGTGAACTTGGTCAGCCACAGTCCTTCTGTGTTGGCCTGTACCGCCGAGAAATATATACCGAACAAGAGAGGCCCCAGAACTGAGCCTTGTGGGAAGCCACTTGTAACTGGTTTGGAGTCTGACATGGCTCCAGCAATTCTAACCATGTGGGTTCTGTCCTTGAGCCAGTGTGCAACCCATCTAGTGACATAGGGGTTTATATTTAAGCTGGTAAGCTTATCTATAATGCCCGAGTGGAGTATTGTATCGAAGGCTTTTGCGAGGTCCAGGTAGGCTGTGTGAACCACCTTCCCTTCGTCAATGGCCTTGGTGACTGTTTCAAAGAAGTTGACCAGGTTTAAGAGGCAGGACCTGCCCTTAACAAAGCCAAACTGGGTAGGATCCAGTGTCTGTAGGTCCCCAATATCTTTATTTATGATGTCCATGATGATCCTTTCCATAGCTTTGCAGACCAAGCTAGTCAGGCTTATGGGGCGATAGTTTCCAGGGTCCGTTGAGGCACCATCTTTGTGCAGAGGGACCACTGTTGCTGTACGCCACTCTTTGGGTACATATCCTGTAGTAAGGCTGAGATTGAACAGTAGTTTTATGTTTGGGTTTAGCTCTTCTTGGAGTTCATGTAGGACGCAGCCCGGGACACCGTCTGATCCCATTGATGCTGTGTTTTTTGCTTTGGAGAGGGCGGCTCTTACCTGAGCATCTGAGATGTCAGGGGGGCAGCACTCTGCTGGGATAGATATTTGCCCTTTGGTGGGAGGGGAGAAGTTTGCGCTGAACCTGTCAGCTAGGATGTCGGCAATGTCTGTGGGTTTGGTGTATTTTTTGTCATTTTGGACTAATTCTGAGCATATCTGGGAATTCCCACCCAGGTTCCTAACATAACTAAAGAAAGCCTTGTGATTATCCTTAGTGTCCTGTGCAATATTTCTCTCGAAGCTGGCCTTAGACGATTTTATGAGTTCCCTTAGTTTTTTGCTAATACTGATCAGAGATGCCTTCCCTTTTTGGGATTTTGCTCTATCATGTAGTAGCTTCCTCCTCCTATTGTATAGTTTGTTTATGGCTGGGGTCCACCAGACAGGACGTCTGCCTTTGGAGGATTGGGTCTTGGTTTTATTTGGGATTGCATGATCCATGCATTCCTGAAGGTGTTCATAGAATGCATTTATAAAGGATTCTGCGGTCTGGGCCGTATTTTCCACAGGCCCGGGAGCTTTGAAGGATTCCACCTCGGTTTTGAGGAGTGTGAAATTTGCTTTAGAGAAGTTTTTCACTGTGGTTTTCTGGGCAGGGGGTGGGGTCGGGATGTGAATATCCAGTGAGATCAGTTTATGGTCTGATCTTACCAGTGAGGGATACACTTCTGGTCTGGAGCATAGAGTCCCCATGTTGGTGATGATCAGGTCCAGTATGTTTTCCCCTCTTGTGGCAGTGGTAACAATTTGTTCCACAGCATTTGAGTTTATGAATTCTAGGAACCTTTGGGCTAGGCTGTTGGAGCTAGAGTAATGCTCCCAGTCTATGCTTGGGTAGTTGAAGTCGCCCAATATAATGGTGTTTGGAGAGACCTTCATATTTTCCAGTGTTCTCAGGAAAGCCGAGTGGGGTTCCTGGTTTGGGAGGGTGGTCTGTAGCAGGCTATAAACTGGAAGGCAGTTTTACCGACTGTTAGTTGCACATGGATATTCTCTGATGCTTCGTGCTTTGCCACCAACCTGGAGGTGTGGGGATCTTTGATGAATATCGATACTCCCCCTCCTTTTGTGGTTTGGTCCAAGCTTTGGGGCTGAAAAGCATGGTATGAGGTATAACCTGGTAGTGCTGGGGTGCTCTGTTACTGCACAGATATCGATGTTCTCCATGCTAAGGAGAGTTTCAAGTGCGTGCATCTTGAGGTTTAGACTTCTGGCATTGAGTAACATTACTCTTAGTTTCTTATCCCTTATGATACCTATGGAGGTGAGTTTGTCTTTTGAGCCTTGCCTAAAAAAGGCACTATGGGGGTAGCAAGAGCCTTTGCCAATATCCGAAAGCCCAGGGGTGACAGGTGCAAGCCGTCCCTAGCGAAGCATCGTGGCTTGTCGAGCATATCATCCCCGGCTGACAGGCATTGGATCCCCTTTGAATGACACCAGTACTTAAGCCAGTTGTTGAAATTGATCATCTTGTCTTCATATTGTGGCATCATTCTTGGTGAGGGTAAGATGCTACTCAAGGTCAGGGTCATACCGGCCTGGGCTACATGCTCAGAGAGCTCCTCTATGTCTCTTTTCATGTAGTCCAGGGAGGTACGTCTCAGGTCATTCACACCAGCATGGACAATGACTGAGTCATATTTGTACTTGCCTTGGAGTGACCTGAGTGCTTGTGTTATGTGGCAGATCCTAGCGCCCGACAGGCTGCTCACCATGAACTTCTCCTTGTTCAGCCTGGTGAGCGGGACGTCAGTGTGCCTGACGATAGAGTCACCTATTACAAGTGTATCAGGTGTGTTGTTTAGCCTTAAGGGCTGTGACTGTTCGGCAGACTGGCTTTGTGAGATATGTGTTGCACGTGTTTTGTTTTGGGGTAGCGGTTGCTTGGGTGTCTGCTTTGGAGGTCTCTGCTGCTTAGGCAGATCTTTATTTAGAGCCTCCGAGTATGTTTTTGTGTGATTATGTGTTTGGTTTGCTGTCGTGGTAGGTCTATGTGAGACTGGAATTGTAGTGAGTGTGGTTTCCTTCTCCTCCTGACTGGTTATGCCAGTACTGAGTTGAGAGAGCTTAGCCTCCAGTTTGGCTATATGGTTGCATCTCTCACATAATGTTGAAATTTGTTGGGAGGAGGAGAGGGTTGTCTGTGTACATGAGGCAGTTGTAACATTGCCTCAAGATTCCCAGATTCACCAGCTGGACCGGAGAGGAGATTGACAACTGACCTTTGGACATGCTAGAATAATATTGGGAATTCCTTTATAATTGAAAACAAGGGCCAATGGGGAGTGAGGGTGTAGTGCTTTTAATTTTTAGTGCTGACTTATATAATTGCTTTAGTGAGCAAGTGCCAGGTAGTTTAAGTGCAATGTGTTACAGATAACTTAAATGCAAAAACGACAAACAGTAACTTTCTTTCAAGTGAAACAAGGAAATAAGTACAGTAAGCAATGCAGATATCACTAGGGATCCACAGAAGCGCTGAGAAGCCGCGTTTTAGGTGGAATTAGCGTTCCAGGGAAATAACAAGCAAACAAACAACAAGCATACAAACAAAGCTAGATTCAGCAGGCCTGGATCTAGTCTATGCTACAGCAAACAAGGTGTACCAATTTCAGTAAGAAACAGTTCAAATATGCAGGCACTATAAACCTTTAACCAGAAATTCTCAGCTCAGAAGGGCAGAGTCCAGCCTCTCCTCCCACAAGAGTGCAGTCCACGAACCTTCTTAATGTAAAATAACTGGCCTGAAGCCCAAGTGCATAAACCAGAACTAATACACTTTAAGAATAACAGACACTGAGCTCTCAATCAGCAGTTCCCAACTTAGAAGGATGAAAGCTACCTGTCCTGCCACCACAGTGCATGCCACAAACCTTCCTAATGTAAAACAACTGGTCTGAAGCCCAAGTGCTTAATCCAAAAGCCTTAGAATGATAGCTACACTTTAATCAAGTTACTACCAAGCAGTAATAAATACAATTGAATACTTTAAAGAATGCCTGGATTAGTGCTCAAGTTATACAAACAAAGCTAGATCCAGCAGGCCCGAATCCAGTCTATGCTACATCAAACAAGGTGTACCAATTTCAGTAAGAAGCAGTTCAAATATGCAGGCACTATAAGCCTTTAACCAGAAATTCCCAGCTCAGAAGGGCAGAGTCCAGCCTCTCCTCCCAGAACAGTGCAGACCACAAACCCTCTTAATGTAAAATAACTGACCTGAAAGCCCAAGTGCTTAAACCAGAATTAATACACTTTTAGAATAACAGACACTGAGCTCTCAATCAGCAGTTCCCAACCTAGAAGGATGTAAGCTACCTGTTCTACCACTACAGTGCAGACCACAAACCGTCTTAATGTAAAACAACTGGTCTGAAGCCCAAGTGTTTAAACTAAAAGGCTTAGAATGAGTTACACCAAGCAGTAATAAATACAATTGAGTACTTTTAAGATGACGCAAAAGCAAAATAAAGTAGGAAGAAACACCAAGTACAGTTTGAACCAGCTGATCTGGCTGATCTGAGGTTCTCAACATTGAAAACAGTTTCACTGATTGCTTTGACTTCTGCAAAAAGGTTATCTGAGTTGCAAGCGCTTATGGTGAGTCAACCCTATCTCATTTTCTATAGGAACAAGGTTTTTTTGAGAACTAATCCTTCCTTTATGCTGAAAATAGTATCCGAGTTTACTTTAAGCCAAACTATCCATCTTCCCATTTATTTTTCTGCACAGAAAAATTAGGGAGAAAGGGTATTCCATATTTTGAATGTCCACAGACAACTCAGGTACTATCAGGTTTTCAGATCAATTGTTCATTTCTTGTGAAGGTAAAAAGAAGGTACAACCTGTGTCAAAACAGACTGTTTCCAAATGATTGTCTAAGGCTGTTAACTTTTGTTATACTCACCATAACAAAACTATTCCAGGCAGGGTCAAAGCCCACTCTAGCAGGACCTTGGCCTTATCTATGGCTTTTGAAAAGGGTTAGATTCTATAAGTATTCTAGAAGCTGTTTCTTGGTCCTCTGTATACACTTTTACAAAGTACTATAATCTGAATACATTCTCTAAGTCAACATCAAGTTTTGCTGGACCATAATCCAAAAGCACCTGGACTCTTCTCCTTCCACCTCCCAAATGTAGTTAACTAAAGTAATCTACAGATATAGCTAAGGCTACTGCAGCAGTGATCAATATGATGAACATAGTATAGTTGTGAAGATGAACTTACCATAATAGTAGATGCTCAAATGATCACTGCTGCACTAGTCACTCCCTCCCTCTACCCTCCTCATTGTTTAATGTGCCAGGGTGTAAATATTTAATTTTGTTGTTTTTAGCATTGTCCTTTCAGGGCTCAGTCTCTATCTGTCTGCTGGCAGTAAAACTCTGAAGGGCTTCGCACCCACACTTGTCTTCAGCCTGCCTGACAGTTTGGGTACATGGATGGTTCCCTGAAGCTTTGTAAGCTGGATGACTGCTACATCCTTCGCAGGATATAACCCATAAAGCTAAGGCTGTTGCAGCAGTAATCACAAAATGTATTATATACAGAAAGTTACTTACAGCGTAACAAAAGTTGAGGTATACAATACCACTATACCTATAGTCTTCCATGTTCATATATATACAATATATACAATTATGTTCATAGAGCTAATAAAAGAAACGGTTTAAGCATGAAGGGGTTTTAAGTGACTGAAGCCTACTACACATATTTCACCCATTTTACTTTAAAGCAAGTACATCTAAATTCCATTAACAGTGTTCTTTTAAGTCCATTTTAAACATTTCCAATGTACCATGTTTCCTGGGTCTATAGTATATCCTTGAAAGCTGTAAACAGCGAACGCTATCTACAGCAAAAATGACGTGCATCAAATTTGCTATTGTGGGGGGCTGTGTCCCCCACCCCCTTGCTAATTATATATACCAACTCCAAGATCACACTACAATGAGGAAAGGGCAACTTTTCCGATCTTCACTGTAGTGCGATCTCACTATTTACAGTTTGCTGCACAGCATTTTCACTGTAGATAGCATTCACTTTTACAACTTTTGAGGATATAATATAAATCCCTGTTTCCTTACAGTTGTAGACAAGTAATTCTAAACAGCTTTTTCTCCACTTGCAGTTTTGAATCTTGTGAAAGTTATATTTTCCTCTCCATCTTCCCTAATAGAATAATTTTGCTGTTTGAGGATTAGTTTCATTTTTAATGGAGGACTTTGTCCTAATGTGATTCTTTTACAAATCTGTGAATTAGAAAGGCAGCTATTCCCATTACAGGCATCCAGTTAATATGTTCCAGTAACTGGCAATTGTGGCACTGGTTACCAACTAGTAGGACAACGCTACAAATTTTATACACTGCCACTTGCATATTATACTCATTTGTACTAGAATGGAAAGTTATTAAAGGGGCATAGTATTCAGTTTTAGGCATTAGTACATTTCTGGCAAATGCATGCTGGTCAGATGTTGTAAGTTTATGAGAAATTTTGTAACATAGCTTTAGATGTGAAACATTCTTTTGGTGACCTTTTCAGTGTGTTGACTGAAGGATGAAAAGTTAAACCCAGATATCAATGTTATTACCTTTATCGGTTACTATCAATGATGGAAGCATATGCAGCTTCTATGTTAATCCAAAGATCAGGACATTTGACTCTGCTTTGTTAACAATCTGTTGTTATGAGTCCTTTAAACAGAGCTGTGAAACTAGTTTACAACTAATGTTGTAGGGTATAGACATTTCTACTCGAGTCTAAAGACTAGACGTTATCTGAATATAAATTCATTTAAATTAGTTTCATCTGTGATAGGTCATATCTTAAATCATTTAGAAATAAAGAGAATAAAATAAGACCTATACAACTCCCTGAGGGACTTCGGCATTTAAGGTGCCTCCAATAACTAGGGATGAAATGCTCCATTTGTAAAGGGCCACTGGAACCATTATAAGTTTGGGTTCTGAAGGTGAGGTTGTAAAGTTTATCAATGAAAAGGCTGTAATTTACTGTTTCCAAGTCTCTGGACAAATCTGTAACACTCCTCCTTTTATCTTGGAATCATAATGTTATTCAATGTCGTGTATGTAGCAGTATAAAAGGAAGTGATAGTGCTGAATGAGTTATGGAACGTATGCTGTTCATCACAGAGAGGCCATATTTGTTTATGGGTTCAAACAGCTATTTAAAGATTAGTTTTCCGGATATTCTTGTTAAGGAAAATATGTTAGTTTTTGGTCTGTAATTTTCACATTCCTTAGGATGAAAGTTCTGAGGAAGTTGAATTATGACAGCATGTTTGAATGGTGCAGAAAATACCTCAGAGGAAAACTAGAGATTATAAATAGATGAGAGCTTTAGCAATAAAGGGACATCACACTTTAAGGAAGGAAGGTTGACACTTATAGAACTTAGCACCTGATTTAGAGTTCAGGTCAAGCAAAAGCAATTTTTTATTTCTTTCACTAAAAGTTGTTTGAAGTAGAAAACTGAAGTATGAGAATTAGAGTATATATAACTGAAAGTCATAGCCATGGTGGTACAGCGGTTAGCGTTGTTGCCTCATAGCAAGAGGTTCTCCCATTCGATTTTCTGCTGGAGTGCCTTCTGTGTGGAGCCTGCATGTCCTCCCCACGGTCGAGTGATGTTAAAAGACATGCAGGTAGGTGTGTGTGTGAATGCGTGTGCCTTCCTTGAAGGTTGGGTGTCAGGCTGGCACCTTGGCACTGTAAAAATCTAGTGCCAATCATTAGCAGACCGGAGTTCCACTGTGGCGACCCCTAACCGGGAAAAGCTGAAAGATAATATGTAACTGAAAGTCATAAAGAGGTGAATCCAGGGAATTTCTTGGATTGTCTCAAGGAGGAAGTTCCTGTGTATCAGAGGGATCTGGCAGATAATTTATAATAAAAGAGGTTAGATTTCTGAAGAAATATATGAGAATATTTGGAATGAACGATATGAATTTACTAGTACAACCTCTGAGTTTTCATATTGTTTTCCTTGGTTCAAAAACTAGGCAGACTGAATAGCAATTATATTTTCCAGAGGCATGTATATTTAATGGAAAGCTTTGAAACACATCCAAAGGCTATTTATGATCTTGTACCAATAAGGACTAAGATAAAGATGCAAGGAAATGAAGTAAAAATGACACACTGGTTCTTTTCTACTTATTGGCCGAGATAAATTTAAGGAATGGGTAGAGGAAATTAATCAAGAGTTATGAGGAAAGATACAGATTTCTTCAGAAGGGTAGTTAAGGAGTGGGATAGAATGAAAATGGTTTTAAATTTAGTAGAAATAAAAGAGGAGACATGAAAAATAAGCAGCATGAATTATTTAGTGCGGGTGTCAAAGGTTAAAGCATTGCAAACGAAGGGGACTCACACTGAACAAGAAGAGGAGCAACTGCTGAGTGCTAAAAGGAAAATAAGGGAGTATTACAGCAACATGCATGGGATTAGAGAGGTTCCTAATAAGCAAATACTTTTGATAGCATCTACAAATAGCGTTCACTTTTACAACTTTTGAGGATATAATATAAATCCCTGTTTCCTTACAGTTGTAGACAAGTAATTCTAAACAGCTTTTTCTCCACTTGCAGTTTTGAATCTTGTGAAAGTTATATTTTCCTCTCCATCTTCCCTAATAGAATAATTTTGCTGATTGAGGATTAGTTTCATTTTTAATGGAGGACTTTGTCCTAATGTGATTCTTTTACAAATCTGTGAATTAGAAAGGCAGCTATTCCCATTACAGGCATCCAGTTAATATGTTCCAGTAACTGGCAATTGTGGCACTGGTTACCAACTAGTAGGACAGCGCTACAAATTTTATACACTGCCACTTGCATATTATACTCATTTGTACTAGAATGGAAAGTTATTAAAAGGGCATAGTATTCAGTTTTAGGCATTAGTACATTTCTGGCTAATGCATGCTGGTCAGATGGTGTAAGTTTATGAGAAATTTTGTAACATAGCTTTAGATGTGAAACATTCTTTTGGTGACCTTTTCAGTGTGTTGACTGAAGGATGGAAAGTTAAACCCAGATATCAATGTTATTACCTTTATCGGTTACTATCAATGATGGAAGCATATGCAGCTTCTATGTAGATCCAAAGATCAGGACATTTGACTTGGCTTTGTTAACAATCTGTTGTTATGAGTCCTTTAGACAGAGCTGTGAAACTAGTTTACAACTAATGTTGTAGGGTATAGACATTTCTACTCGAGTCTAAAGACTAGAAGTTATCTGAATATAAATTCATTTAAATTAGTTTCATCTGTGATAGGTCATATCTAAAATCATTTAGAAATAAAGAGAATAAAATAAGACCTATACAACTCCCTGAGGGACTTCGGCATTTAAGGTGCCTCCAATAACTAGGGATGAAATGCTCCATTTGTAAAGGGCCACCGGAACCATTATAAGTTTGGGTTCTGAAGGTGAGGTTGTAAAGTTTATCAATGAAAAGGCTGTAATTTACTGTTTCTAAGTCTCTGGACAAATCTGTAACACTCCTCCTTTTAGCTTGGAATCATAATGTTATTCAATGTCGTGTATGTAACTGAATGAGTTATGGAACCTATGCTGTTCATCACAGAGAGGCCATATTTGTTTATGTGTTCAAACAGCTATTTAAAGATTAGTTTTCCGGATATCCTTGTTAAGGAAAATATGTTAGTTTTTGGTCTGTAATTTTCACATTACTTAGGATGAAAGTTCTGAGGAAGTTGAATTATGACAGCATGTTTGAATGGTGCAGAAAATACCTCAGAGGAAAACTAGAGATTATAAATAGATGAGAGCTTTAGCAATAAAGGGACATCACACTTTAAGGAAGGAAGGTTGACACTTATAGAACTTAGCACCTGATTTAGAGTTCAGGTCAAGCAAAAGCAATTTTTTATTTCTTTCACTAAAAGTTGTTTGAAGTAGAAAACTGAAGTATGAGAATTAGAATATATATAACTGAAAGTCATAGCCATGGTGGTACAGCGGTTAGCGTTGTTGCCTCATAGCAAGAGGTTCTCCCATTCGATTTTCTGCTGGAGTGCCTTCTGTGTGGAGCCTGCATGTCCTCCCCACGGTCGAGTGATGTTAAAAGACATGCAGGTAGGTGTGTGTGTGAATGCGTGTGCCTTCCTTGAAGGTTGGGTGTCAGGCTGGCACCTTGGCACTGTAAAAATCTAGTGCCAATCATTAGCAGACCGGAGTTCCACTGTGGCGACCCCTAACCGGGAAAAGCTGAAAGATAATATGTAACTGAAAGTCATAAAGAGGTGAATCCAGGGAATTTCTTGGAGTGTCTCAAGGAGGAAGTTCCTGTGTATCAGAGGGATCTGGCAGATAATTTATAATAAAAGAGGTTAGATTTCTGAAGAAATATATGAGAATATTTGGAATGAACGATATGAATTTACTAGTACAACCTCTGAGTTTTCATATTGTTTTCCTTGGTTCAAAAACTAGGCAGAATGAATAGCAATTATATTTTCCAGAGGCATGTATATTTAATGAAAAGCTTTGAAACACATCCAAAGGCTATTTATGATCTTGTACCAATAAGGACTAAGATAAAGATGCAAGGAAATGAAGTAAAAATGACACACTGGTTCTTTTCTACTTATTGGCCGAGATAAATTTAAGGAATGGGTAGAGGAAATTAATCAAGAGTTATGAGGAAAGATACAGATTTCTTCAGAAGGGTAGTTAAGGAGTGGGATAGAATGAAAATGGTTTTAAATTTAGTAGAAATAAAAGAGGAGACATGAAAAATAAGCAGCATGAATTATTTAGTGCGGGTGTCAAAGGTTAAAGCATTGCAAACGAAGGGGACTCACACAGAACAAGAAGAGGAGCAACTGCTGAGTGCTAAAAGGAAAATAAGGGAGTATTACAGTAACATGCATGGGATTAGAGAGGTTCCTAATAAGCAAATACTTTTGATAGCATCTACAGATAGCGTTCACTTTTACAACTTTTGAGGATATAATATAAATCCCTGTTTCCTTACAGTTGTAGACAAGTAATTCTAAACAGCTTTTTCTCCACTTGCAGTTTTGAATCTTGTGAAAGTTATATTTTCCTCTCCATCTTCCTTAATAGAATAATTTTGCTGATTGAGGATTAGTTTCATTTTTAATGGAGGACTTTGTCCTAATGTGATTCTTTTACAAATCTGTGAATTGGAAAGGCAGCTATTCCCATTACAGGCATCCAGTTAATATGTTCCAGTAACTGGCAATTGTGGCACTGGTTACCAACTAGTAGGACAGCGCTACAAATTTTATACACTGCCACTTGCATATTATACTCATTTGTACTAGAATGGAAAGTTATTAAAGGGGCATAGTATTCAGTTTTAGGCATTAGTACATTTCTAGCTAATGCATGCTGGTCAGATGGTGTAAGTTTATGAGAAATTTTGTAACATAGCTTTAGATGTGAAACATTCTTTTGGTGACCTTTTCAGTGTGTTGACTGAAGGATGGAAAGTTAAACCCAGATATCAATGTTATTACCTTTATCGGTTACTATCAATGATGGAAGCATATGCAGCTTCTATGTAGATCCAAAGATCAGGACATTTGACTCGGCTTTGTTAACAATCTGTTGTTATGAGTCCTTTAGACAGAGCTGTGAAACTAGTTTACAACTAATGTTGTAGGGTATAGACATTTCTACTCGAGTCTAAAGACTAGAAGTTATCTGAATATAAATTCATTTAAATTAGTTTCATCTGTGATAGGTCATATCTTAAATCATTTAGAAATAAAGAGAATAAAATAAGACCTATACAACTCCCTGAGGGACTTCGGCATTTAAGGTGCCTCCAATAACTAGGGATGAAATGCTCCATTTGTAAAGGGCCACCGGAACCATTATAAGTTTGGGTTCTGAAGGTGAGGTTGTAAAGTTTATCAATGAAAAGGCTGTAATTTACTGTTTCTAAGTCTCAGGACAAATCTGTAACACTCCTCCTTTTAGCTTGGAATCATAATGTTATTCAATGTCGTGTATGTAACTGAATGAGTTATGGAACCTATGCTGTTCATCACAGAGAGGCCATATTTGTTTATGTGTTCAAACAGCTATTTAAAGATTAGTTTTCCGGATATCCTTGTTAAGGAAAATATGTTAGTTTTTGGTCTGTAATTTTCACATTCCTTAGGATGAAAGTTCTGAGGAAGTTGAATTATGACAGCATGTTTGAATGGTGCAGAAAATACCTCAGAGGAAAACTAGAGATTATAAATAGATGAGAGCTTTAGCAATAAAGGGACAACACACTTTAAGGAAGGAAGGTTGACACTTATAGAACTTAGCACCTGATTTAGAGTTCAGGTCAAGCAAAAGCAATTTTTTATTTCTTTCACTAAAAGTTGTTTGAAGTAGAAAACTGAAGTATGAGAATTAGAGTATATATAACTGAAAGTCATAGCCATGGTGGTACAGCGGTTAGCGTTGTTGCCTCATAGCAAGAGGTTCTCCCATTCAATTTTCTGCTGGAGTACCTTCTGTGTGGAGTCTTCATGTCCTCCCCACGGTCGAGTGATGTTAAAAGACATGCAGGTAGGTGCGTGTGTGAATGCGTGTGCCTTCCTTGAAGGTTGGGCGTCGGGCTGGCACCTTGGCACCGTAAAAATCTAGTGACAATCATTAGCAGACCGGAGTTCCACTGTGGTGACCCCTAACTGGGAAAAGCTGAAAGATATATGTAACTGAAAGTCATAAAGAGGTGAATCCAGGGAATTTCTTGGATTGTCTCAAGGAGGAAGTTCCTGTGTATCAGAGGGATCTGGCAGATAATTTATAATAAAAGAGGTTAGATTTCTGAAGAAATATATGAGAATATTTGGAATGAACGATATGAATTTACTAGTACAACCTCTGAGTTTTCATATTGTTTTCCTTGGATCAAAAACTAGGCAGACTGAATAGCAATTATATTTTTCCAGAGGCATGTATATTTAATGGAAAGCTTTGAAACACATCCAAAGGCTATTTATGATCTTGTACCAATAAGGACTAAGATAAAGATGCAAGGAAATGAAGTAAAAATGACACACTGGTTCTTTTCTACTTATTGGCCGAGATAAATTTAAGGAATGGGTAGAGGAAATTAATCAAGAGTTATGAGGAAAGATACAGATTTCTTCAGAAGGGTAGTTAAGGAGTGGGATAGAATGAAAATGGTTTAAAATTTAGTAGAAATAAAAGAGGAGACATGAAAAATAAGCAGCATGAATTATTTAGTGCGGGTGTCAAAGGTTAAAGCATTGCAAACGAAGGGGACTCACACAGAACAAGAAGAGGAGCAACTGCTGAGTGCTAAAAGGAAAATAAGGGAGTATTACAGTAACATGCATGGGATTAGAGAGGTTCCTAATAAGCAAATACTTTTGACAGCATCTACAGAGCACTAAAACTATTTTCCCAGTGGCTTAGGTAAAAGAAAGTACAAAGGGCTGTTATAAAACTTAAGGAGCCTATGACAAGAAAAATGGTCAGAACTCCTATAGATGTATTAAAGATGTTTTAAAATTTTGTATAAAGCAGAGAAACGGGGAACCAAAAAAAAAGATAAATGGAAATATTTATGGAAACCTAACTATGCCAAGGCATGAGGAAGATGAGGCTCAGGAAGTAATAGCTAAGACGGGAGTGGATGAGATAAATTGGTGATATGTAATCAGTTAACAAGGAAATGTCCAGAAACAGATGATACTCCTGGGTAAGTTTGGGATTTACAAAAGGAGAACCTGATAAAGCTCTGGAAGGTATTGTTTAACATTTAAAAAAAATGGACAGAACTAGCGTCTTGGAAGAAAGTTGTGGTGACTGTATTACTAGAGGAAGGTCGAGACCATTTATACCTGGCTTCATTTAGTTTCATTTCAGTTTTGAAGTATTATTATAAACTGTTTATATCTATACTGTCAACAAGAGTGGTAAAGGTATTGCCAAATCACTAGTGTAGTTTTGTGGAGGGAGGGAGCATATGACAGCGTTAATAGAAGCATGATGATCCAGAGGGAAGCAGAAAATAAGAACACCTGCTATTATTGGTGGATCTTGGTACAGACAAGGCATTTAACAGAGTCAGATGGATTTCTTTTTAGTGGGGCAATGATAACATTTAGGTTCCCTGATAGAATTCTAGGGTTAATTAGGAAGATATATGAAGGGTCAGAGACAAGAATTAAGGTGGGAGGATTCCTCTCTGAAAAGCTGTGTTTGAACAGAGGAACCAGGCAGGGATGTTCTATTTCCCCTTTATTATTTGCTTTATTCTTACTTACATTGGCAAAAAATAAGCGATGCACACATTGAAGGATATAACATGTATAGTAATCAAGAAATGTTAGCATTATTTACATATGATATTGTTTTGTACTTGTGGTGGAACATTTTGAGACAGTTTCACATATCTTCAGAATATAATATAATGAAGATAAAATAAAGGCTGTAGTGGTAAAATAAGTACCCTCAGATAAATTGGATCAGCAATACACATATTTATGGGGACATAATAAGATGAATTATTTAGCTGTATGGATTAAGGATTATATTACAGCTTCTAAGGATATGTGGGCGAGACTAAACCAAAGATAATACAAACATTGAGAAGTTAGAAGCTCGTGACTATGGATGTGGCTAATAAGGGGCAAGCGGTGAAAATGTTTCCAATAAATTGATCTGTATATTTACAGGTCAGGTGTACTTTTATCAACCAGAGGAGAAAGTGTGAACCATTATTAATAAAGAATTGAAGGAAATTTGGGGGCAGAGAAAGATGGTGAGAGTTAAGTGGGATAAATATTTTTTCTCCATAGACGAAGGTATTTTAGGATTATCCAGTCTGAAGGAGTATTTTAAAGCTCCACATGTAGGACACATAGGATTATCCAGTCTGAAGGGGTATTTTACAGCTACACATTTAGGACACATAGGATTATCCAGTCTGAAGGGGTATTTTAAAGCTACACATTTAGGACACATAGGATTATCCAGTCTGAAGGGGTATTTTAAAGCTACACATTTAGGACACACAGGATTATCCAGTCTGAAGGGGTATTTTACAGCTACACATTTAGGACACATAGGATTATTCAGTCTGAAGGGGTATTTTACAGCTACACGTTTAGGACACACAGGATTATCCAGTCTGAAGGGGTATTTTACAGCTACACATTTAGGGCACATAGGATTATCCAGTCTGAAGGGGTATTTTACAGCTACACATTTAAGACACATAGGATTATCCCGTCTGAAGGGGTATTTTACAGCTACACATTCAGGACGCGTAGGATTATCCAGTCTGAAGGGGTATTTTACAGCTACACATTCAGGACACATAGGATTATCCAGTCTGAAGGGGTATTTTACAGCTACACATTCAGGACACATAGGATTATCCAGTCTGAAGGGGTATTTTACAGCTACACATTCAGGACACGTAGGATTATCCAGTCTGAAGGGATATTTTACAGCTACACATTCAGGACACATAGGATTATCCAGTCGGAAGGGGTATTTTACAGCTACACATTCAGGACACATAGGATTATCCAGTCTGAAGGGGTATTTTACAGCTACACATTCAGGCCACATAGGATTATCCAGTCTGAAGGGGTATTTTACAGCTACACATTTAGGACACATAGGATTATCCAGTCTGAAGGGGTATTTTACAGCTACACATTCAGAACACATAGGGTTATCCAGTCTGAAGGAGTATTTTACAGCTGCACATTTAGGACACACATGATTATCCAGTCTGAAGGGGTATTTTACAGCTACACATTCAGTACACATATACATAACTAAAGCAGAAGGTTACAAATCAAAGGGAAAAGGAATGATGAAGAAATGATTGGGAGTTCAAGAAATAAGGAATTAGTAACACTTTCGATACAGGCCTTTAAGGAGAATAACAGCCGTACAGAATATCCTATTTATAAAGTATCAGAAAGTAGTCTAAGGGTTAAGCTGATACAGGAATGGAGAAATTAGATTTTACAAATATGGATGGCTACAGCTCGGAGCATTGAAAATAGGCAAGAGGGGGTTGGAATTTATTGAAGAAAATTACAAAAAGGAATCCTAATACTGTAAAATGAGGTCAAGCACAAGGTTGGACTGCAGGTTAGAGACTGCCTTCCCTACCAGGCATTGATAAGAGAATATAGGGAAAGGAGAGTGCTAAGTGAAAGCCCTGCTCTGATTGTTTTTAGTAGAGTCTAGAACAAAAACTACTGTAAAAACCGGTATAATTAGTCGGGTATATTATAGCAATAACCCACGCCTGGGTGTGGATAATGCTGGATTTACCCACGGTTGGCATGGTTTGGTCATGAGGGTGAAGCCCGAGTGGCCAAACAAAGCCAACCGTGGGTAAATCCAGCATTACCCACACCCAGGCGTTATTATTATACAATGACATTATTTAAGAAAAAAATAATTACTTTTCGTAAATAATGGCATTGTATAATGCCTCCTTGCTGCCCTTCCGCAGCTGTCTGGTATTCTGCGGCAGTTCTGATGTACTACGCATGCGTATGCCTACGCAGTGCATCAGAGCTCTGGGGCAAAAGCAACGGTGAAAGCAATATCTCCGTTGCTTTTTACTGTTTCGCTATGTTAAATGGGTTTAACATAGCGAGACAGCTTTAAAAAAAGCAACGGAGAATCTCCGTTGCTTATTTTAAAGCTGTCTCTCTATGTTAAACCCATTTAACATAGCGAGACAGGTTTAAAAAAAAGCAATGGAGAAATCAAGATCTCCATTGCTTTTTACACGCTGTCTCGCTATGTTAAAGGAGTTTAACATAGCGAGACAGCTTTAAAAAAAGCAACGGAAATCTCCGTTGCTTATTTTAAACCTGTATTGCTATGTTAAACTCCATTAACATAGCGAGACCGTGTTTTAAAAAAGACTTATACTAATGGAAAAAGTCCGGGCGACCGGACCTTTTTCCATTAGTATAAGTCGATTTACAATGTGCACGCTGACCAATCAGTTTGCACGTTTTGGAATATTAATGGGGGGGTCATGGTATAAAAAGTAATACAGAACTACAAAAAGAGATTGGAAAAGATTGGGAACAGGGCATGGAAAGGCAATATGCAAGGGAACAGAGGAAAGACTTCTGCATGTCTCCTGAGTATGCAGAAAGGTCCAGAAGGTTTAGGATTTCTGCATGGCAGAGTTTGCATATTTTTTTTTTTTACTCCAGCAGACTTCAGAGAAATTTGTCCTCAGGTAGCTAGCCAATGCTGGTTGTGTGAATAGAAAGAGAGAGGTAATTGAGGAAAGGTTGTTTGGGAATGTAATACATTGGCAGATTTAGAAAATTCCCTACAGAGCATGTTGTCAAAAATATTGGGAGAGCAAATGTTTGTATCTACGGAAATGATAATTTTGATCCAAGACCTAAGAAGTGAATTGTTTAGCCATAGTAAGGCTTTCCCAAGTTTAATTTTATTTGCTTCCAAAAAAAGCAATTACTGGAAAATAGAAATTAAAATCTTAACCAACTGTAACTGACGTACTGAATATTGTAAAGGATATAAACGAATTGGAGGTGGGATCTTTAAGAAAGGAAAGGAGCAAATTAGAAATAAATAAATGGAAATTGTGGGAAGAAGTGCAGAATAATGTTTAGAAGGAGTGAGAGGAGGACATCTAAAGGAAGGTAGGACTTAAATAATTTATTTAATGCTGGAGTGGATCATTATTGTTAAAACAGAAAACGTCTGTATAATACATGAAAATAATTACTTTTTCAGTGGTTTGTTTTCTGTAGTATTAATGCACGTGTACCCACGTCATTGTTCAAAATGTGCAAATTTAATAAATGTGTTTAGAAATCCTTGGATATGAGTCAGTTTTAACATATGACTTAAGTCTTGGACCATGTGAGGTAAATCATTTTGCTCTTAAACATTTAGAGTATAGAACAACTTTGACTAATTGCTGAGGATGCATGTTATATGAATTTTAAAAAATAAAGGCTGCTGTCTCCTTTGTAAGATGTTTATTATAAACATTCCTTACCATTTCTCTGTAAAAACTCACATCGAAGAACATGATCTGATTGGATTCTATACTCACTGTAAGTCCATGCCATTCAGTCTTCAAACTGACTTTGTTCACCTTGACATGTAAAGAGAAGAGATCATCAGCTATAAAATATCCATAGAACTGCTTTGTTTTAAAAGCTGTTAACACACTTTCAAATTGTCATAAATATGTTAGCATAGATTGGTGCAAATGACAAAATCATAGCTACTCCTGGGTCTAAGGTTATATTTTCTCACCAAATGTAAAGCAGCAGTTTATGAAACCGAAGTGAAGCTAGTTTAAAATAAATCATGTCTGTATTCTTTCTCCAGCACAGCACAAACTTTAGCAATAACTTGAAAATGTTGGAATATAAAGAGCATAAATATGTGCAGTTGGGAATACCAGTCGTGTTTTGTTACTTTATTCCTAATAGTCCCCTATTTCTGAATTTATTTCTGACATACACTATTTGTAATACGTGCAGCACATGGCTTGGTTAATTTGCCCTAGGGTTCAGAAGGGGTTGTCATGAGGGGTAAGACTTACCATGAGCAGATAACCTCTTGCACTAGTCCTGTCCAATGCAGAGAGATCCTACCACACTGATGTTCCAAGAGCAGAAACGCTAGTACTGAGGGCCATATCGCTGGACATGGTGCATGGTAATGAAGCAGTCCGAAGGAGTGGCTAGTGCTAATTAGCCATATTCTTAATATAATTACCACTGTTGGCCAAAAACCTTAACTCAGCCACTGGATGGCGGTCACCCTTTCAAAGCAGTGGAAAAAGCCACAGTGCAAATCAGTTCAGAGGTGTTCAGCAGAGATGTGTGTGTGTGTGTGTGTGTGTGTGTGTGTGTGTGTGTGTGTGTGTGTGTGTGGGTATAGGTAGACGTTCAGCTCCAAATATTTTTTATAAAAACTGCTAACTGTAGAAATCAGTGATCTCTCTTTTTCATCAAGCATTTCAGTTACTCGGTCTCAGATATTACCTCTTTCATTAGGGTTTCAGATCCACCTAACAATAATGGATCTATCCTGGTTAATTTCTGTTGTCTCTTTTGTAGATTAAACATAACATTTTTTAGCCATTTATCCACTGTGTTCTGAGATTTTAGTGCTTGTACTGTATTTTTCAAACCTTCATGGCCCACCTTAGTGGATACAATAAAACAATAAATGCAATCTATGAAGGGTTAAGTAAACTAACAAATAAAATAAGTTACACAGGCAGAGGTAAAACTGTCAATACAGAAAATGTTTATTGTACAATAACATCTTAGCATCAAAATGCCTTCAAATGAGTAATAACAAAGCAAAACCACTATGTATACTTTGTGAAACCTGACTATAGGTTCTTAGGCAATTATTAGGATAATAACCCGTGGTGATGGTGCTGCGGTAGTGTTGTCACCTCACAGTAAGACGCTGTCCGGTTCGATTCTCAGCTAGAGCGTCTTCTGCGTGGAGACGTGCATGAATGGGCGTACCTTCGTTGAAGATTGTGCGTCAGGTCTGGTAACTCGACACGTAAAAATCAACTACCAATCATTAGCGGACCGGAGTTCTGCTGTGGCGACCCCTAACCAGGAAAAGCTGAAAGATGCAACAACAACAACCGTAGATCGCCTTTTTAAGCCTGGCCATGCTTCCCAAGTGTATTGTGCAGGTTTTAATACCATATTTTTATAGGGGTATATATAACATGGGTATGAGTGGTCAGGCATTTGCCAGCTTCCTCTTTCTAACAGAGACTTAGATGCTACACCAGGGGTAAGTTTGTGAGTCCCTGTTCACTGGTCCAAGTTGTATTTGAGTATGTGCAGAGGAAAAACTCTGCTTCTTATGGATGGGAAGCCTGTTCCAGAGAAGGAATTATCTCTGAGACACATATCTATCCCTCTGATGTGTCTTATTTATGTTCCAGATGGGGTTTATGCCCCTAGGTCAGGTATTTCTGATGCTGTTTGTTCTGTGGATATGCAATAGGTCCATCAGGGCTGGATCAGAGGATGCTTTGTCGGCCACCCATAGATCGCCTGTCAGCAATCTGTAGGACACCGAGTATAAGGACAATGCTTTAGGCGGACTATTTAGGACATGATGTCAGCAACATGTGTTTTTTTTTTGAGAAATCTCATCTCTGTGGCCACTCCATTTGTTGCATATGCCTGGTATAGACCGAAGAGAGCTTGTACTCAATGATTGGTCTAATGAGGGCTGAATACAACGGAACAATGACATCTTTGGACATGGATGCAATGCAGTGTTTTATAAGTTGTACAACGTAGAATATTTTCCTTACTACAGTAGACATATGATGATTAAATGGATTCCTAAATCCCTGAACACTGGGTCTACTCTTAGGGGTGTGTTTTTAATACAGTATTTTCTAGGGGTGACCATCATTCGGATAGTTACTGTTATACATTTCCTGGCATTAAGTTTTAGACCATGACTCTGGCATCAATTATTACTTTGTGTCAGGCCTTCTTTGAGGGTATTTGTGTCTTTGGAGGATTCCATGACTGCACCTAATTTCCAGTCATCTGTGAACTTGGACATGCCAAAGGTCTTTGACATTCGCCTTGACTTCAGAGAAATAGATGACAAAAAATAAGCGACCCCAGTTCGAACCCTAAGGGACTCCACCAGTGACAGGCCTTTTTGTGGAGGTAGACTCCCTAATTAAATCACTAATTAGCTAATTAAAATTTACAATAGTAAAGTCAAACTGACTTCTTCATTCAGAATGAAGGGATTAACATTGTATATTTCATTATACATGTTGTTTCTTGTTTTAGTAAAAACTGATCTACAGCATTTTGACACTGAGACTTCAAAGTGCAATAACAGCCTTAGTGTAATAATAATAATAATAATAATTAAAGCCTGACTGTTAACTCTAATAATCTTGTGAAACTATTTGTTCCTGGGACTTAATTATTGGACATTTTTAAAGAAAGTAATCCAGTTCTGATGCTTAAATCACCACAAATAGTCACCCTGCTTTCATTTCATTCTACATTTTTTCCAAAAATGTAGCTTGTCATTTGACCTCTCACTGCCTATAAGGTTATAAACATGGAAAAATATAATGTTTTGCATTGCAGAGCTTATATCCAACACAGCATACTTAATTAAAAAATCAGAATGTCATATTATACAGTGTCAAAAATATATTTTCATCTGCTGTTCTGTGGGAATATTTGTACCCATAAACACTTTTACCCCATATTTTATTTTCTTACACCTGAGTTGTATTTCTTTGGGAAAAGATTAATTACCCCAAATCAAATAATCATCTTTAGATTTATGAGATGAGCAAACATCACTAAAACTGTCCTGGTATTTTTAAAATAAATAAGCAGACAAACAAACAACATTCAAACAGGTTAATTTCATGCTTAATCTGTAATACCTGTGTCACACCATTGTTAAATTCACTTGTCAGTGCAGTTATTACAGTTTAATAAGCCTTTCGCTTAAAATTCATGTTCACGTGCATAAGCCTAAAGGTCCGACATTCAAGCACAACCGGCAGTTCATGGAAGATGATGAGAAACACCACATAGAAAAATGTGGAGAAATTAAACCATTAGAAAGCATATAACACCACAATAAATGCATAGAAATAAGTGTTTTCATTATTATTACGCCAAAACAAAAAAAAATAACAAAATTAATACTTTTCATGCACAGATCTTTTTCAGCAACCTGTACATCCTTAATATTACCTCTACCACCATAGAAATTGTAACAAATACCAAACTACTAGGAGTCATATAATAGATAATCACCTAAACTTTGACCTACATATCATCCAAGCCATCAAGAAAAATCACCAAAATCTGGGCTTCCTCTACCAAAACAAATTCTACCTCTCAAACTCCTCAAGAAAATCCTTAGCATCATCTTACCTTCCCTCCCCCCTTCTGTATGCATCACCCATATTAACCAGCATTCAAACCACCCTAATAAATAAATTAGAGACAGCTTTAACAAAACAGCCAAGTTTGCAGCTAATGCATCCTACTGTACACACTACTGTTTAATACTAAAGAAAGTCAACTGGCTAGAACTACCTAATCCCCTTGCATTCACTCAACTTCAAACTGCCCACAAAATAATACACAAACCACACCCACCCTTCTGTACAAAACATTCCCAAGCACTACTCCCAACATATTGCCTTCGCTCAGGTAATCAGAACTGACTTCCAAATGTCATAATGGAGCTGGAGATTCACTATTCTCACCCCGGGTCACCAGGCAGTGGAACTCCCTTCCTATCCCACTAAAACAGGACAGCTGTGCATGTAGCTTTAAGCGCAGCCTAAAACAGCACCTAAACTTCTCCTGGCTCTGTTCTTCTTCACAGCCTGAGTAACTTTCTCTGCCTCTTAGATCCTGAGACTATCAGAAATCTCTCTCTCTCCAGCTCTCCTGCCTTATCCTGTTGTTGTTGTGTCTTTCGGCTTTTCCCAGTTAGGGGTTGCCACAGCAGAACTCCGGTCCGCTAATGATTGGCAGTAGATTTTTATGTGCCGAGTTGCCAGCCCTGATGCACAACTTTCAACAAAGGTACGCCCATTCACACATGTCTCCACACAGAAGACGCTTTAGCTGAGAATTGAACAGGATAACGTCTTACTGTGAGGCGACAACGCTACCGCAGCACCACCACCGCAGTTCTCCTGCCTTATCCTGTAATTAATGTAAATAAATCCCATCTGCATTTACGCCTGTGTACTCTTTTCTTCACTCGTATGTAAATTCAGTTTGTATATCATTGTATATGCAAAGGCAACCTGTTTATTATTAAATAAAATTGTATTAACTTCTGCCTTGATTGTATTACTCACTGCATGATTCTAAAACCCCATTTCTACTGTTAAGAAACTGAAATTCTTTTTCTCTGTAAATGTGTTGCAATTTTTGTAACTTTAATGGAGCTTTTTCCCCCAGGCCTCTGCTGAAAATGGGCTTGAGTGCCCAGTTGGACCATCCCAGTAAATACACAGTGTGCACTATGAAAATGTAGCAGACTGATGGTGGCTAATACATGTGATTAATCCTTCTTAATACTGCTATATAATATAGGTGACCTCTTAAAATATACCAGTCCCAGGACCATTTAAGTTATCTGGTGATATCTGGAAGAGGTTAGTTACTGTTGATTACCTGTTACTCCATATTTAATCATGATTTAGATCTAGATATGGTCTTGTGCTCGGATGTCTTCACTTCTACTTTTCTTTTGTTGGCCTTTTTTATCATTTCCCTCCATGTTCTTATGAAAAAACAATTGTTTTTCCTCTGCACATTTAACAATCTATCGCAGCTTGTTTTTGTTTAGATTTCTCTGCAATCACAAGCCAAGCTGCATGCTACCGTGATATGATGACTTACTGATATAAAACCATAAGCAGGAGCCAAACACACATGGCTTCCTTTTGCAATAAACCACAACAGCAGGAAAATTATACTTGTTTTACCCAAGGGTAGGGTGTGGTTGTGGCCATGTGACTCAACCACATCCTGCTTGTGAATAAAAACTGTATTGCCCATGCCTTCTTGTACATCAGTGACATTATGCAAATATATAGCGTTTTAAAGACAGTTCTTACTACTGCGTGTTACTATGTCACAGAAATAGATTTTGGCCTTCCAACATGCATCTATCTGTCAGACCGAGAAGCATTACCTGTACTGCTCTTGGCAGACAAAACAAACTATAAACCACAGACCTCGTGTTTGTCAAAAGAAAAAAATCTTAGCTAGCTCCAACTGTCCTTTATGCACTGGACATTCAGCTACAGAAATTGTTAGTTATATATCTTTACAGAACTTTGCTGTTGTATCTCCTGATACCTTAAAGAAGAGAGTAGCGTTTGGTGCTATGTAACCTGAACAAGTGTCAGAATATGCAAAGCATGGCAAACACCAGTAAATTAATTCTAATCTGTGCTCAAATTCTTCCATGTTCACCATGGTAAAAGAGTCTAGAATCCTATACTACATCAAAGTGCAAATGTATGATACGTGAAACAAATGTAGCAAAGTCAGGCAACATAACGTGCCCTAGCACATCAGGCTGCACACTCAATAAATGCACATTACTGCACCCCAGCAACTGCAGCTCATTGGGTATGCTTTTTCCTTAATCTGCTCTGAGTTTAAATGTCTTCACCCCCCATTAGATACATTTTGGGGGGGGGGCACATGCTTTTTCAACATACTTGTTATATAACAAGCATATGTTTTTTGAATTTCTCATGATTTGTGATTCTGGTGGAGACTGCTAGCTTTATACACTTTTCTAAATGCATGTAGCATTCATTAGTGAAGCTTGCTGCTGTATTAAGGTCAGGGGAGGTGTAGTCATAAATGAATTTTGATATTTCGTCACACAGTAGGTTGAGGTTGGAATTTTGTAGTCATTACATTTACAACAACTTAGACTTGAAAATGACAAGTTATTTGACAGTGACAGTGACAATCTGACATATAGGTTGACATTTAGGGTATATTACAAATATAAAAGTTTCCAGTAATTATAGTAATTCATCTTCGCCAGCGAGTAGCGTGTGGAAAAACTATATATACAATTTTTACAAAATGGTGATGCAGATTAAACTGTTTGTCATATCTGACAAAATAGTAGCAAAGGAAAACTGCTACATTTACATTTGATTCATGTACAGTGATTATGTCCTCAGTGTGTAAAACATTACTATAACCATTCTAGTAATGCTGTCAGATTGTTTTTGTGGCTCATGAAATCAGGTTATTTATTTTTTTATCTCATAGATGCTTGGTGTACATATGTGGTATGGGGTTACTTTAAGGATGTCTGCTTTCTATTTTATGTGATATTACTGTGAATAATGGTCAGAGGCAGAGGGGGCTAAGGCTTTGAATGGTTCCCCCACCCTTTATGAGGTTGCATCAGAGCCAAGTTATATAGCTGTATTATCACACTATAGTTTGTAGGTGGTACTGAGGCTCAAGGTTCGGGGGGGGGGGTGTTGATTAGAGGTGGGCACTTCTTTGTATACAGTAGTTTATATTTCTGTGATCTTAGTATATATGTTGCTCAGCAGGTGTCAGAGAGGTGGTCTCCAGGAGTGTTTAGGTAGATCTGATAGGGTGATAAACCAACAAATTGGCTGACAGTGATTTGTAAAGTTTTTGTGCTGCCTGAAAGTCATAGGGTGAAAAAGGTAAAGTAGCATTACTTTTCTGGAAACAGAAACTAAACGTTGTCAAATAAGAAAACGCCTTTGAATCCTTGCAGATGATGACCTTCCAATTGATGACCATAAAGCCGCTACCATTTAGTGGCCAGATGGAGTTGCTCACCTGATCCTGTGAGGCATTGAGATCCATGACAGACTCATAATTGTATTAAATCAATAAACTACAACTACTACAGGATTGTCTGGCCCTGACACACTGGTTAAATTCAAGGAAGTTACATCTAAACTCAAAGAAAACCAAAGTTATGCTACTCAGCAAACACCAAATACTAAAATCCACTCCTCCTGACCTAATCATTTTAGAGCACAACCAACATCTCTTATAAACTAGGGCTATGGCTAGACTAAAATGTACATTTCCAACTTAATGTTCAAAAAACTAAATCAAAAATATTCAAGCCATGTTCTGGGTTTGCAGATGTCTGAATTAGAAGAGAAGGAACCCATAAGTAAAGGGATCCTAACGACAGAACAAGAATGTGCCTTTGCCTTCCTAGTGACACTCTCCAAGAAACATTTACTTCATTGTATGCAACAGCTGATACAATATGTCACTTTATCACCCTAGACAAGAACATCACTGTTCTGTCCTTAAAAAAGACTCCCAGTACAGGAAAGTTCTGACCTCCTTGTACAAATCCTTTTGAGAGGGGGTACTAGCAAGGTGAAAATGGAATATCTCTGAATCTAGGTATCTATAAACTGCTAAATCAGTACTCCGTCTCATACCACTTAATTAGATTCACAATAAGAGAAAGCATAAACGACCTCAAAAGCCAATTTCCTCCCCACCCCATCCTTGCATCGTGCAGTGTAAAATAAACCCCATAGCACTCACAGTTTCTCAGTCACTGGAACAAAACTCTGGTAAGCAACCCCCCCATCCTTCCTCCTTCCCTCAATCTCCCTCTGTCCCCCTCCAACCCCTTTTTCATTCCTTATCCTGATAGTCAAGTCTTGCAAATTAAACTTTTCCCACTCAACTACTTCTCGGCTATATCATATCTATGAAACCCTTCTCCTTACTAAGCTACATTCTCATCCCTCTTAATCTATTTTTGTCATTGTCTGGACCCTGTCACCTGTGAATTCCTTACTGGAATTTCATGAGCCATTTGTTTTCACTGTCGATTCAACCCTATAGTTTATAAAGATATGTTATACTATATATATATATATATATATATATATGTATAAGCAGATCTGCTTTATATGGTCAACTTTTCACAAAGTCAACTTTCATATGGCCGAGACCATATGATCGACTTTTGAAAAGCCGACCATGTAAAATAAACACAAAAAACACAATGAACACTTACCTTAAAACTGTTAGCTGGGGGGCAAGCCCTCCTGCTCCCCTGTGGGGGGCTCCACCCCCGTAACTTAAATATACCAACTCTGAGATTGCACTACAGTGCGGAAGAGGGAAATTTCCCATTCCGCACTGTACGGAGATAGCAGTTCCCCATGGTCAGCTTTTCAAAAGTCGATCATATGGTCTCGGCCACATGAAAGTCGACTTTCTGAAAAGTCGACCATGTGAAGGGAACCCGTATAAGCATTTATGTTTTGATCATTTGGTTGTTTATCTGTATGGTGTTATTAATTGGGGGCTGAGCCTGAATTAGGCCCATTTGGGATCAGCATTCCACTTTGATCAACACATTTAAATAAATAAATAAATAAAGAACAAAATTGCACCCTCCCATATAGCTGTTATCAGACAGCTATAAAACACTGTACCTGTTCTGCAAGTTACTAATGTGCCATCAGATGGAGTTTGAAAAGATACAAATATTCCTTAAAAATGGAATACAAGGGCTTCACAGCTTGCCTTATACCTAAAAACTACAGCAACTCTCTGTTTTCTTTGTATTTTATTGCCCTCTTAGAGGCGACCTGTGTCTAGCATACAGAGCATGAAAGGACCTCTTAACATTTGAAACCCTTTGCTTAGAATACCACCTTGATGACCTGAACACTAGAGGGCACTAAGTCTCTATAAAAGTTAATATCACCCATACCATGAAACCCAGAAACATCATATCTCAAAGGCTTCCACACCTGAGATAAACTTTCCCCTCTCATCTAATCTCAGCCTATCATTTCATGCGTTCAAGAAAGATGGATGATGGTATGTCCAGCTGTAATTTCCAACATGGAGTCCAGGGCATCAAGCTACATAATGATTAATGGGGTTTAAGCTGGGGAAGATTATTGTTTTTGTCTTGGAGTTGATTACTTGAGATTGCTGTAGTTAAACTACTGCATTATCTTGTTAATATCGTGTTTCATTTGTTTTTGTAAGGGATTTCCTGCTTTTTTTCATATGAGTATCATGAGATATCTGTGTAATGCATTGCTGTGAGGTATCTGCTGTCTGTTAAGTTGTTAACAAAAAGAGAGAGAACAGCAACTGTTCTGAGATGGCTTAGCCTTGGGGGCTTCTTTTGTAGGCAGCCTATACAAAGAATTATTCTATGTATTTTTACTGCCGCAGGCCTGTTAATAAAGCAAGTTTCTGAACCATTATCTGGCATCATAGTGCCTTTTTTAGGCAGTGTTTCAAGGACAAAATTCCCGATGTAAAAACTTCATCTAAAATCAACCTCAAGGTTATGCTGCTGAATGCTAGTAGTCTTTCCCACTGAAAGCAGTACTCACCTTTGAAGACTTAAATATTTGTGCAGTCATGGAGACCAGGTTCAAGGCTGTGGAGAGCACCCCAACTGTACTGACCTACACCTCCTTACACACGTTCAGAACACAAACTGAAGGCATGAAAACTAAAGGAGGTGGTATATCAGTATTCATTAAAGATAAATACACCTCCAGATTGGTTAAACAGTATGATTCCATGGAGATACTGCAGGTGTGATTAACTGTTGGTAGCAAGGGAGCCCGCAGGATTTTTTGCAGGGGGGTGCAAACCCAGAGCCCCACCCACATAGCTCTCCCCGCCCCCTGCCAACACAGCCCCGCCCAAGTCCACCCACCCCAAGCCCCGCCCACACAGCCATTCCAGTGTCCCATTACTTGGCTATTTCTCCCCATTTGCCGTAGACACTGTTCAAATCTGTGTGCATACTGTTTTATGCTTTAGTTCTACAATGATTACAGGCAGTTGGATTTAATTTAAAACTTTTATTTCAAACAATATAGCCCAAACACTGAGACATTTACTAAACCTAAACAAAGCAATAGTCTTACAATGAAAACAGACTTGGCATTAAAGCTTCTCTACTTTTGAAACTCACATTCAATGAAACAGCATTGAAACCCATATTCAAAGAAAATGCATCTGGCCAGTGGCAGGTTATTTACCTTTGAACTGTTTTCAAGCAATAGGCTCCTTGCACACTGTTAGGGCCATGCAAGAGTTTTGATTTACCTGATTCTATTAATTATAATATATAATTGAATTATATCCCTTGTATTATACAGCAACACTTGTTTGAGTGTCTCTGCTGAAGTAAAAGTAATCTGAATAATTCCACATTAAAGATATATGAAACTAATGAAGATGTTTGTAGAAAACAACTGTATATTTCAGTGTTTCATCTACAAATTCAGTGCCTGCTGCAGTCAAAGAATAAATTGCCTATGTTAAATTAAAAAAAATGGTAAGCTGGTACATTGCAATAGAAAATGGATGGCAAGCTGAAAAACAGGTTCATAGTTATTAGGCATCTCATCCAAAGGAGGACATCCTCAGGACTGCAGCATACGAATGTACATGCTGTAGGAATAGAACCTCAAGCCTCTACATTAAGATGCAAGTATTCTACTTGTGGTGCTACTAACATAGCTTTAAAACTTTATACCACAGTAGAGATACCATTTGCTAAACAAAACAGTTGCACATTGTAAATAGACTTGGCATGAGCAGCAGTAAACTTCACTTCCCTTAAAACTCACAGTTCCTTGAAAATGCACTTGAAAATAAATTCCACCTGCTAACTCTAACTTGGGCATTTCACTTTCTCTCTCCCTCACAAACATACCATACCCCTCAAGGCCTCAACCTTAGTGCAAGAAATCTGGACAAAGCCTAAAATAAATAGGGACAGATTATAAATATGTCTCTCAAACTTAGAAAATTGCAAGAGTAACAGGATTTGTGTTAGTATGCATTTTTCTAAATGATAAGACATCTACAACTGAAATGTCTCATTATTTAGCAACTTCAATCCTTTTTAGGAGGAATATGGGGCGAAAATCTGGACATTCTGCAAAAACCTGGACAGCTGAGGGGTATGCTACCTCCCTCATACACACACACACACACACACACACACACACACACACACACACACACACACACACACACACACACACACACACACACACACAAAATAATTCTGGTCAGACTTGAATTAGTTCTGGGAAGGTTGCACTGAACAGCGCCGTGCTTGATCTGAAGTGGGTGAAATCCTGGTTGCCAGTGATAACTGATCTGCAGCTCAGCAATGTGGAGCATTAAAGCATTTTTAGCAGAGCATTGTTTCATCACTACCTATTGTGTTTGCACGTAAGCTGTAGTTATTTCAAACATTTGCCTTTCTTGATTACTACAGAGTGCATTTACCCACCAGAGCTATTGTGTTTTGACTTCAGTGTGGAGCTTACCTAGTTATTGCAGGGCTTGGCTTTTAAGTAAGGTAGCAATGCTCATTTACCATATACCATTAAAGCCACCCAACTAAGTGTACTAACACACAGACACTGCTATAAGACACTGGTCTCCAATAAAATGTAATGAGCTTCTGAAAATACTGTACTCCTGTCCTTTTATTACAAATACTGTCATATGCATTTCAATACCCAAGGCTTATACATTATCTAGTTATGTAAATATTCTCTGCATGGCAACAACGAAAAGGCTTTCAGTGCTGGTAATTCTTTAACAATATGCTTACTAAAGCTTACTTGCATCTTACAATCTCCGACAAGCTTACCTGATGTTCATTAAACCATGGCTACTTAAACAGAGCAACAGGGCACTGTGACAGCATGCAGTTCCTGAATAATAAGAAGCTTAAATCAACAGTATAAAAATCTGATAGAAAACCAGAACATTCTGCAAAATCAAGGACAGATGAAAAGCCACGGTCGTATTTGTGATCTACCTTGGATGGGGGAATGCTCTGCACACTTACACTGCGTAACTGCTCCTTGCCTTCCTTGGACACATCCAGAGCCACTACAATGGAGGGTGGGGTGAAATAAGTATGTCATAATTTGAAATGTCTCTGGCTGACAGTGATGGCTCTAACACTCATACCTCTCAACATCAACCAAGGCAGCAACAAGCGTAAAGGACTGCCACCAGTTCAGTAAGAGAAAACAGTTTATTCCAAATATTCCAAACCACAAAACACGTATTTCATTTCATTTATGAAATACGTGTTTTGTGGTTTGGAATATTTGGAATAAACTGTTTTCTCTTACTACGGAACTGGTGGCAGTCCTTTACGCTTGTTGCTGCCTTGGTTGATGTTTTGAAGTTATATAGCAGTGACTGTCTTTTGGGACTCATACCTCTCAACTTCAGAGCAAGAAATCTGGACAAAGCCATACATAGAACTAGAAGTGGGACACAGGCCCAAAAATAAGGCCAGTTTTTAAATATTGCATTATTAACTTAGATAATAGAACAGTAGTAGATCTTGCATTAGTACAAATTTTCTGAAGGGTATAAAATCTGAAACTCAAATGTCTGCCATTATTTTCTAACTTCAATCTTTAATGACTTGCCACTAATTAGTCAGAAAACCACAAGTTTATGAAAAACGGATCAAAATGTGATGCAAAAATACCTGTCAAAAAAGGGACACCTTTTTAGTATTAACATTGTTAACTTGAGCAGCTAACAAAATAAGAGCATCTACATGCATTTCTGAAATAAAAGTAATCTATAACTCTGATCATTAGTTATATACAATTGTAAACCCTCCACATTTTCTTCCAAAATTGCCATTTTGGAGGAGGGATTATTAGAGGAGAGCAACATTTTGAGCCAAAATTGGGGACAATTGAGAGGTTTGGATATTCCTAATCTACAGTGATTTGCACGTACCTCTCAACCTCTTAATGCAGGAAATCTGGACAAGGCCAAATATATTGGGGGAACATACAAACACTACTAAAAATTGCTCTTGTATAAACTTAAGACAGTCTTGCATTAGCATGCATTTTTCTGAAGGTTGTGACGTCTGAAACTATGTGTCATTTAGTGACTTCATTCCTAAATGATTTGCTAGAAAACCACAGATTTTATGAGGAACAAACCAAAAATAAGAAGCAAATATCTGTTCATTCTGCAAAGATATGGACAACTGAGAGGTATAGTTCAATCAGGGCTGTCTGAGTTCGCTACCCCCACCCTTCACAAAATCATGGTCGAATGGAGCCTCCCCCTGCAGCCATTCCAATGTCCCATTCCTTGGTTATTTTGCCCCATTTACCATAAACACTGTAATGTGCATACTGCTTTACTTCTGCGATGATTTAGGATTTCATTTGAACATTTTATTTTGCATTTTACAGCACAAACCCTGATACATATCTGTTAAACAAAGCAATGCAGTCTCACAATGAAAATAGACTAACATTAAAACTTCACTGCCCTTGAAACTCACATGCATTGAAACAGCATTGAAACCCACATTCAAAGAAAATACATTTTGCCAGTGGCAGATAAATATTAACTCTGGGCTGTCTTCAAAATCATAGGCCCCTCGAACATAACATACACATGCTCTTTGATACACCTGCCTGACTGTATTACATTATATTCCTTGTACAATACAGTACAGTTGTTAGAGGACATTTCAAAATTATTGTTTTGAACATTTTTCCAGTAAACAATGAAACAAAATGCATACACCACTGACAAAACTGCCCAATTCAGAACATTTCCATCATAAAAAGTCTACTTAACCTTCTATAGTCCACCAGTATCAGTAAAAAATATGCACAATCTCTGTAAAATCCACATTAAAGAAATTTGTAACTAATAAAGAGGTTGCTGCTTTATATGTCATTGTTTAATCTACAAATAAAGTGCCTGTTACCCTTGAAGAATAAATTGCCTTTGTTGCATGCAATAAAAAATTGATAAGCTAGTAATACTGAAATAGGGAATGGATAGCAAACTGATAACAGGTTCATAGTTACTAGGTATCTTTACCAAAAGGACTGCAGCATCCACCCCCTTTACAACACAGTACAGTATCAGCAATGCATCTACCTACTGTGGGAGTAGAACCCACAGCCTTCAGCATTAAAAGCAAGGACACTATCTGTTGTGCTATTAATAATGCAAGCAGACTAAACATAAGCAGCACTAAACTTTTGCTTCCCTGCAGCTCTCAGCTCGTAAAATCTACTCGACACTCAGCTGTATCTCTGAACTTTGCAGCACAAGAAATCTGGAAAAAGCCAAAATTTATTGGGGGGGGGGCAAAAGGCCAAAAACCAGGGACACATTTTAAACATTGCTTGTATAATGTTGGAAAGTTGCTAGAATAAAATGCTGCGTTACCACCATACATTTCACTGCCATGTCTTGAACCCAGGGGACCCTGTGCAAAACAGTCAGAGCAACATACCACTACGCCAAATCAGCTGTTTTGTGAAACAGGAAGACTGAAACTTAAATGGCTACCATTTAGTGAATTCAGTTCTCACCATAGCACAGCTGTCAACCTCTTAGCACAAAATACCTGAACAAAGCCAATAATGGGTGAATACAGCCCCAAACATTCAGTGAATTCAGTTCTCACCATAGCTCTCAACCTCTTAGCAAAAACACCGGATAAAGCCAGTAATGGGGAATATAGCCCCAAACATATTCAGTGAATTCAGTTCTTACCGTAGCTCTCAACCTTAGCACAAAACCTGGATGAAGCCAATAAATACCTGAACAAAGCCAATACTGGGTGAATACAGCCCCAAACATATTCAGTGAATTCAGTTCTTACCATAGCTCTCAACCTTAGCAGTCCAAGACATGATCTCATCATAAATCAAAAATACATTTCTTAAAAATATTTACAGTACAGTAAAACAAATTCAGTATTTAAGATACACATAGCACATTTTGTACCACATGTGCAAAGCATTTTTCAGATAAATTTGACATCCTGCATGAATAAAGTAAGGATGTAGGAAAACAAGTGCGACCTTCAACGCTCTTTGTTATAAGCCACTGAGACTTTTCAAAAAGCCATCCATCTTCCCAGTGACTGCTAAATTAATTTTAATCAATGATGCATATGCTACTCTATTACCTGTATGTTTCATAAATAATTTGCTAAAACATCATTAATGCATCAATAAAGCTCACTTGGCAACATCAGAACTAAAGAGATGAACATGACGCAATAAGCTGCTCCATCCATCCTAAATCTACAAACTTTCTGTAATGCCTCTGCCATATCTTCTGTTCAGCATCAATACCCCCACACCCTTTGTGGGCAGCCTCATGTGATTAATTCATACAGAATTCACTGTCCTACATCCCTGGAAGAGTAATATCACACTCTCTAAGAACAGTTCCAAAGCAGATAGCACACTGGTATGGAAAATAGTTTAGGATTCGGTAAAGGGGACATTAGCATTGCAGGATAATGCTTAACTGCATGAAACATTCTGCAAGGGGTTGTGCTGTGGTTGGTATATGGTATATGTTGGGTGGGAGGACATGTATGCATTGTAGACTGGGAAGGTCTATGGAGATTCCTAACCTGAACAAATAGTCATTCCTATAGTTCTGATAAACTAACATGAACAACAACTTTTACAAAGATGAAGACTTTCATTTGAAAATACCTAATTATCTTACTTGCACACACCTCTCAAACACTTAAAAACACACACGATTACACTTACCTCTCACTTGTACCCTCGTCCCAACATCTTTTAACATCCCGGCCCTAACTACCTATTTCTTACTTGCACACACCTCTCAAACACTTAAAAACACACACGCACACACTTACCTCTCACTTGTATGCTCGTCCCAACATCTTTTAACATCCCGGCCCTAACTACCTATTTCTTACTTGCACACACCTCTCAAACACTTAAAAACACACACGCACACACTTACCTCTCACTTGTACGCTCATCCCAACATCTTTTAACATCCCGGCCCTAACTACCTATTTCTTACTTGCACACCTCTCAAACGCTTAAAACACACACGCACACACTTACCTCTCACTTGTGCTCGTCCCAACATCTTTTAACATCCCCGGCCCTAACTACCTATTTCTTACTTACACACACCTCTCAAACACTTAAAAACACACACGCACACACTTACCTCTCACTTGTATGCTCGTCCCAACATCTTTTAACATCCCTGGCCCTAACTACCTATTTCTTACTTGCACACACCTCTCAAACACTTAAAAACACACACGCACACACTTACCTCTCCCTTGTATGCTCGTCCCAACATCTTTTAACATCCCCGGCCCTAACTACCTATTTCTTACTTGCACACACCTCTCAAACACTTAAAAACACACACGCACACACTTACCTCTCACTTGTACGCTCGTCCCAACTTCTTTTGGATTTGAAATTCCGCGCGCGGGGTGGAGGAGGCGGAAGCTAAAGACGTAAGCCAACAGTCGCACAGACGGAACAGATGAAATCATGTCGCAAACACCTGTTCCATCTGTGCGACTTGACGCAAAGAAAAAAAAACATTTTTTTTTTTTTTTTTTTTAATTAAAAGAAAATGAAGTCGCCGGGCCAGCCGAATCCAGGGGGGTGCAAGTGCACCCCCTTGCACCTGCCTGCGGGCGCCCTTGGTTGGTAGGGTGCTTATTCAAGTCATTGCCAGCTACAGGACCCCATCCATGAATCAGGGTACCCACTCTGCCTATTTGGATCTACTTGAGTCTATCAAGATACATCTGAACACCCTGGTTTTGGGTGACTTTAACTACCCATCCATTGACTGGGTAAATTATTCGTGCTCTAACTCACTTGCCCAAAGATTCCTCGACTTTGTTAACTCCAGAACACTGGACCAGCTAGTTGACACCCCCACAAGGGATGCCAACATCCTGGATCTGGTGCTTACCAATATGGGGGAACCACTGTAACACCCCCCCCACTGTGAGGTCTTCCCTAGTGAGATCTGACCATAAATCAGTCTCATCCAAAGTAACTATCACACCCCAATTAACAACTAAACTACGAAACTTCTCCAAAGCAGATTATAACCTCTTAAAGGATAGCATAAATAGCTTTACTGCACCTCCCCCTTCAGATAGAACTGGCAGCTACTCCAAGTTCTACATCATTGCTTTATACAAACACCTGTATAACTGCATTGACTCGGCTGTACCTGATAGGACCAAACCAAGTCAAAGAAGAGCAAACCTGCCTGGTGGACAACTGCCATTAACAAGCTTTACAATAAGAGGAAGAAATTGCTGTCTAAGTGTAAAAGGGAGCGAGACCTAAACTGGAAACACTCCCTCCTCGGCTTAAACAAGCAAATAAGACTTCTTGTGAAATCCTTCAAAGCAAGTTATGCATCCAAGCTAGCTTCCTCAATTAAGGCCAACCACAAGGCTTTCTTTAGTTGCATCAGTAACCTAAAAGGAAAGGCCCAGATATGTGCTGAACTGGTAGTTAATGATACCACATATACTGAGCCTGTGGACATAGCTAACCTGTTAGCTGACAGGTTCTGGGAAAACTTCACCCCCCCCTGTCCCTGCCACAAGTACCCCATGACATCCCTACCACCTGTCCTCTACCTTGTATCTCTAAAGAACAGGTTATAAACACCCTCTCTAAGGTCAAAAACGCAGCATCTATGGGACCTGATAACATCCCAGGTTGCGTCCTACATAGGCTCAAACAAGAATTAGCAACACCACTGGGTACTCTTTTTATCATAGTCTAAGCTCTGACTTCATCCCATCTGAATGGAAAAAGGCCACCGTTATCCCCTTGCACAAAGATGATGCTTCCACTGACCCCAGAAACTGCAGACCTATTAGCCTGACTAGCCTTATCTGCAAGGCCATGGAGCGAATCATCGTGGACCTTATCAACAAAGATATAGGTAATCTCCAATTGACACTACTCAGTTTGGATTTGTCAAAGGGAGATCATGCCTGTTAAACATGATGGACTTCTTTGAAACAGTCACCAAGGCCCTGGATGAGGGGGAAATCTGTGCATACAGCCTACCTAGACTCAGTTAAGGCTTTTGACACTATCCTCCACTCAGGCATCATTGACAAACCTACTCAGCTAGGTATCAACCCTTATATCATTAGATGGGCCACTAACTGGCTCACTGATAGAACCCACATACTCAAAATAGGGGAATTCACCTCCAACAGCAGACCTGTAACCAGTAGTGTTCTACAGGGATCAGTCCTGGGACCTCTACTGTTTGGAATCTATTTCTCTGAAGCACAAGCTAAAACAAAACGTCTGTGTCTGACAAAGTTTGCTGATTACTGCAAACTGGAAGCGGTCATAGGTAGGTACTAGGCTATCGGCCCTGGGGCCTATACAAGCCCAGCCAAAAAGGTACCTTGGCTTTTGCCACACAAGAAAATTATTTTTCTGTGCCACTGTCGAGCAGAGCTACAGAAGTGATCCCGGGGTGAATTTCCTATTTCCCATCCAATCATCAAGATTTTTCTTGAAGAGTGCTAATGAGGAGCTTTGTTTGATATAGACAGGTAGTTTATTGCAGAGTATGGGAAGTCTCTGGGACAGGAATCTATCCCTCCGGCATGTTCTGTTTATTGTGGGGACAAGGTTTAGGTCCCTAGAGCTTGTAGCTCGGAGGGATTGGGATTTCTTTAAGTGGAGCATGCCCAACAGCTCTGGGTTTGACATAGCTTTGAATGTTAGGCAGAGATCACCTCTGAAAAAAACTCTGAGTAGGCGATATGCGACGGAGTAAGCTGGAGTTTTTTGAGACGTCTGCATAGGGCATCTGTTTGAGGCTGGTAATCCTCTTTGTGAGGTATTTCTGTGGCCTTTCCAGGTGTTGTAGATGTCTTGTGAGGTACATACCAAAAGGGGCGTTGTACACTATAATGGGTCTAATGAGTGATGAGTAGAGGGGAACAATGACCTCTTTTTTTTCTGGATGAGAAACCTTTTGTGATAGGGTGTGCCACGTAGAAGGATTTCCTGACTACTGTGGTGATGTGATTATCAAAGGAGAGACTACTGTCCACCTGTGTCCCGAGGTCTCTTATCACACTTTCGGTGTTAAGTATACTACCGTCTATGTTGTAGTTCATGGGTACAGAGTTTTTACCAAAGGGGATGACAATGCACTTTTTGGCATTGAGCTTGAGGCCATGGCTTTGACACCAGGCATCTGTCTCAGTGAAGCCCTTTTGTAGGATGTCCACATCATTAGGAGTTTTGATTATGGCTCCTAGTTTGCAGTCATCTGCGAACTTTGTTAGCCAAAGACCTTCTGTGTAGCCTGTACTTCAGAGAAGTAGATACCAAACAGGACTGAACCCTGTGGTACTCCACTTGTCACTGATCTGAAGTCAGATTTGGAGTCTGCTACTTTCACAGTGTGGGTTCTGTCAGTGAGCCAGTTGACAACCCATCTTGTGACATAGGGATTTATACCTAGTTTAGTGAGTTTATCTATAATTCCAGAGTGGGGGATGGTGTCGAAAGCCTTGGCAAGATCTAGATAGGCTGTGTGAACCACCTTACCCTCGTTTATGGTTTTGGTGACTGCTTCAAAGAAGTCTATCAGGTTTAGGAGACATGATCTGCCTTTTACAAACCCGAACTGGGTGGGGTCCAGAGTTTGAGATTACCAATGTCTTTGTTTATAAGTTCCATGGCCTTGCAGACCAGGCTCGTCAGGCTAATGGGGTAGTAGTTCCCGGGGTCCATGGTGGCTCCCCCCTTGTGGAGTGGGATAACCATTGCTCTGCACCATTCAGCAGGCACAAAGCCTGAGGTGAGGTTATGATTGAACATGGTACTTAGGTTAGGTGCCAGTTCATTCTGTAGTTCATGTAGAATGCAGCCTGGGATGTTGTCTGGTCCCATGGATGCTGTGTTCTTGGTTTTGGAGAGTGTGGTTTTTACCTGTGCAGCCATGATTACAGGAACTTTGCATTCTTCCGGTATAGAGATGGGCTCTTTAGGGGTTGAGAGGGGGCTAAATTTAGCACTGAACCTATCTGCCAGGATGTTGGCAATATCATTTGGGTCTGCATATTTAGTGCCATTGTGCTGTAACTCAGAGCAGATCTGAGTGTTGCCATTGAGATTCTTGACATAGCTATAGAATGCTTTGTGGTTGTCTTTAGAATCACTGGCGATTTTGTTTTCGTAACTAGCTTTGGAAGAGTTTTTCAGGGATCGTAGCTTCTTACTGAGGCTGACCAGGGAGCTCCTCCACTCATGGGATTTTATTCTTTTTTGCAACAGTTTCTTCTTTCTGTTGCACAGTTTGTTTATGGCAGGGGGCCACCAGATTGGCTTCTTTTTTTTGGATGATAGCATCTTGGTTCTGTTTGGGATAGCACGATCCATGCACTTGTGTAAGTGCTTATAAAGTGCAATTGTGTAGGATTCAGTAGTCGTAACTGTATTATCCATCTACATGGGTGTCATGAAGTTCACCACTTCTGTCTTAAGATTTAAGGTTCATTTGAACCTTGCCTAAAAAGGCACTATAGGGGCGGCAAGAACCTTAGCCAGTATCTGGAATCCCAGGGGTGATAGGTGCAGGCCATCTCTGGCAAAGCATTGTGGTCTGTCGACCATGTCATCCCAGGCAGACAGATACTGGATCCCTTTAGAATGACACCAGAAACTTAGCCAATTGCTGATGTCAATCATTTTGTCCTTGTACTGCGGCATCATTCTGGGTGATGGCAGAATGCTACTCAGGGTGAGGGTCATACCTGCCTGGGCTACAAGATCGGAGAGCACTTCCATGTCTCCTTTCATGTAGCCCAGGGAGGTATGTCTCAGGTCATTCACACCAACATGGACAATGACAGAGTCATATTTGTACTTGTTGTGGAGTGACCTGAATGCATGGGTTATGTGGCAGATCCTGGCACTCAACAGGCAGCTGACAGTAACCTTCTCCTTGTTTAGCCTGTTGAGTGGGACATCAGTGTGCCTGACTATAGAGTCACCAATGACTAGTGTGTTGCATACATTGTTTTGTCTTATTGGCTGTGGTTGAGTGGCACACTGAGTCTGCGGGCTATGTGTCATTTGGGTTGTGTTGGGGGGTGGAGGTTGCTTGCATTTCTGCTTTGGAGGTCTTTGTTGCTTGAGCAGATTATTATTGAGAGCCTCTGCGAATGTTTTTGTGTTTCTGTGTGTGGATTTTGGTGGTGTAGATTTAGTGAGACTATGTGATGAGTGTGGTGTGGTGCAAGTGTTTACCTTCTCCTCTTGACTGTCAAGTTCAGTCTTGGTTGGAGAGAGCTTTACCTCCAGTTTGGTTAGATAAGTGCATCTCTCACAGGTTGTAGTGTTGGGTGGGGTGGTAGGAGGAGAGCCTTGTCTGTGTATATGAGGCAATTTCTACATTGCCCCAAGATGCCCAGATTCATCAGATAGACAGGAGAGAACACTAGGAGCTGACCCTTGGACATGCCTGAATAAAAAACTATTTTCCTCTAGATAAATGAGGAAAGTTGAGCACAATAGTGTTTTTTCTCTAAGCAAGTGAGGAAAGTAAGTGCAAAAACTGTTTTCCTCTAGTTAATGAGGAAGGTTGAGTGCTGTAGTAATTAGTAGGTTATTTAGTGCTTACAACAAGTTCTTAACAAGTGCTGAGCACGAATAAGCAAATTCAAGTGCTAAAAACTAAGAATCTGTATCTGGACTAAACTAGTTACAGGAAAGGGGGAAACAAGTGCAAATGCGGGCTTTTAAATCAGAAAGTTGAGAGAGGTGGAAAAACTGCCCAAACAGCCAATAACTACAATTTCTGGGCCAGAACCACTCCTTATGTGGTAGATAGGTTACCTAGTGCTTACCACTCTCACTGATATGCTAGAAGGCTTCCCTGCAACACAGAAAGCTTGGGGGGCTCAGAAGCTTACATACAGTCCTGGATACAGCAAATCTGAATCTGGACTACACTAGTTACAGGAAAGGTAGGAAACAGACTTAGATTTTCTTTTTTATTTTTATATATACAGAAAAGTAGCTAAAACAGCAGTAAAAACAATTCAAATGCAGTGCAAGCTAGCACACTTCAGTATGTAGCAATGTTAGACCAAACAGTTTAAAAAAATGCAATTAAATTAAAAATGACTAAAAACAAGTGCAGAAGGAGTCTATTAGGTAGAATGAGGTAAAGAGATGGGACTGGGGGGAGTGTCCCAGATCAAATCTACAGTGGGGGCGGGCAACTGCAAAAACCTCCAAATTTAAACAACAAAACAGGGATAGGAAGGATGGGTAGGGAAAAACCAACACCTTCAGCAGAGATCTGAAAAACTATACAGTGAAGCAAAAATAACAGTGCACAACTCTGAAGTCAACCAGCAATGATATAAAATTAGTCAAGCAACAATTAACAGTGCACAACTCTGAAGTGCCAGAAAAATATACTCAGCTCTGTATATCTCCAGATAGTTTAATGATATGCAGGCTGTTACTAAGAGGATCATAGAATCTCCAAATGATATCAACAACCTATAAGAGCGTCTTACACAAACAAATGACTGGTACCAAAGTGATGGCCTTAAATTCAATGCAAAAATGTATTATCATCCCTTTCAGCAAGTGCAATGTTCCTGATAACTACCACATCAATAACAACACCCTAAGTACACACACAGTGGTGAGAGACCTGGGCACACAGATTGACAGTGACCTTACATTTGATCAACATGTCTCCACAGTGGTAAGAAGGGCATTTTATATTGCTCATCTCATAAGTAAGGGCATTCATCCAGAAAAAAAGAAGTTATAACCTCTCTGTACTTTTCCCTCATCAGGCCAATAATTCAGTACAACTCCCCCTTTTGGTATGCGCCTTTCCAAGCACATGCAGAAATTGGAGAGACCACAAAGGTTCCTCACAAGGAAAATTCAAGGTCTTCAGCATCTGTCCTATGTGGATCATCTGAAATCCCTTTCACTTTATTCTGTTTCATACAGACTACTCAGAGGTGATCTATGCCTTGCATATAAGGCAATCTTTGACCCTGCTTTGTTGGAAATGCTGCATATCCACAAGTCAAATGGTTCATGGGATACTCGATGTAAAGACCTTAACCTGGTATGTGACATTAATAGAACCTGCTGGAGGGACAGATTTGTCTCCCAGAGGTTACCACGCTTTTGGAATGGACTCCCACTTCATGTCAGAGCACCTCATTGGCCCTCTTTAAAACAATCTGGATGATTGGATAGTAACCGTAAATTCACCCTAGGGGTTCCACGTGTGTCCCTCTTGGACAGGGACAATCCATGCTGATCATTGAAATAAGGGTAGAACTTGGCTTGGCTTGTAAAAGCCATAGGACCATTAGCCTAGTAACTTCCTATGACAAAACAGATATCAGCCTAAGCCACATTCAACTAAATCGAGTGCAACTACATACACACACATATATATATAAATATATATATATATATATATATATATATATATATATATATAGAGAGAGAGAGAGAGATTTATATATATATATATATATATATATATATATATATAGTGAGAGAGAGATTCTGTACAAAGCTGATGGTATTCAGCCATTATACTAGAAATCTATAGCTCTTATTCAGCATTTCCTTTAACACAACTAATAGCTCTAATTGCACAACTCATAATGCATAAACTATCTGTTTTGGCTTGGCAGATGATAGCTGATCTTTCTGTCATATGGTCCAGCTTTCAGAAGGGTACTTCCCAGAATGATGACGACAAGCCTTACCTCCTTCTCCTGCACACAATTTGTGCTCTACCATGGGAATTCTCTGGCCCAAGTGTACTATTCTGCAATTTTTGCATAAATACAATTGCTAAGTTCTTGGTTGCTTTATTTATTTTTTTTGTTGAGTATTTTTTTCGGTCCTGTGCAAAACTCATCAGATATAGGTCAGTTTTGATTTTTCAGTTGAATCAGTTGCTCAGAGTAATAGAAAATAGAAGTTGTAATTGTGGAAATCAAACCAGCTGTTTAGAATATTTCCATGTTACAGACCATTGCCTTACACAATGGGATATATAACAAAGTCCCAAGTATAGTTACTTATGCTGAGAGCAAGTCTTTCAGTATCAGGGCAGATTTACACTGAGAGCAACCCTTTTGGAACCTGACCCTTACTTTTCTTATCAAGTTGATAAAAGATCATTTCTAAATGAGCCGATAAATAATTTCATCCAAAATGCATTACATAATTTAGGTATCCCAGGATCTCATTTATCAGTAACTTTTTTCCTCCTGATCTTTAACCTCAGAAGATTATTTGTGTCATTGCAACTTGTCAGCACCTGCCAAACTGCATTGTACGGAAATATTACTATTGTTGCCGTAACCTCTTGGGTTGCCCCTTGTGCAGGTAGATTTATTAATAAATTCATTACAGCTTTTTAAATTACTTCTGATCCTCTTGCTGTTTTTCATCTTAACAATTCTGATAGATTTAAAGTTTTGTCAGAGGTATTTTCTTAGTCATTAATTTTTGCTTCTAACTCCAGGGAGAAGGCAAACCTTGTGTGGAAAGTAAAAAGTACCAGCTAGATTTAGTTATTTTAGCACTACATACAACAAAGACATTGCCAATGTCCTGCACTGGAGAAGTTCTTCAGGAAAGCCCCAGGTAGGTATAAAAATATTCACAAACCCTTAGCTGGGTCCTTTCATTTTTTTTTCCATGCATTTGTGAGTTACAGAAAAACGAACAAACCAAAAAAAAAACAAAAAAAAACTTTGTTTCTTGTGCATGCAGTTGTTTGGACTATTTAGTTTTCTTAGAGGCTGGAGGTATACTTCTTATCAGAAGTGTAGCTGGTCCATCCTGCACACTGGGCCAGCACCATGAACCTCTGCCCCACCCCCTCAGCTCTTTAAGAGAAGAGCAACCAAAAAAATAAAAAAGCACTTATTCACTATATTAAGCCATAATATTAGATATTAATGTTAGATATTCTCCACTTTCCCCAGCTCTTCCATTAAGTGCAAAAGAAATGAACGTTCCCTTCACTGGCACACCAATGACATCTATCCTCCCGCCACCCCAGTCATTCAGGTCCAGCCTCTGTGCCCTAATCCCAAGCCTCCTTCAACTTATTTTATTAAAAAAAAATAGTGTTATTTTAAACCGTGGCAAACAGTTGCTGCAGTTTATACCCTGCCTACACAGAGAGCTACGGAGCTCATGTTTTAGTTTAAAAAAATATCTTTTTAAACTGCATCAAAATGCTTGCTGCAAATCAACAAACTAATTGCTACTGTTTATACCCTGCCTGCATGGAGCATTACAGTGCAAAAGCTTTAGTTAAAAACAAAAACACTGCAGCAAACTGCTTGTTACAGTCTAGACCACACAGAGTGCTACAGCTCCCATGTTTGACCACAACTGCAATACCAGCTTTTAAAAGCCAGTATTACATTAATGAGAGATCGGGATTTTCTGATTGCACCCCCAATACTTTATGCCGGGGGCAGTTGCCCCTCTTGTCCCACCCTAGCTACATTACTACTGCTTAAGAGGGCATCATGCACAAGTTCTGTAGTTCTGCCTGAGGCCTTATGTCCCACTCAGGTCAGGAGAGTTGCTGACCATGGGTCATGAGTTGGCTCCTCCCTCTGACTAAGTTTACTGATATAGTTCCCTAGCCATTTTTCTCACCATGTAGTATGTATGGACACAGGATCAGTCATAGTTGACCCAAAAAGGTCCACTACAAAAATTTCTGCATCTGCCCTGCTCTGTGGCATATATAGAAAAAGCCTTGATTACAACCCAGACTACCTGAGATTGAGTAGCCTCTTGGGTGCTGTTGGCTCATCATTCTTGGTAAGAGAAGGAGATGGTACTGTTGGTCAGCCATTTATTCCTGTGAGTTGCAACATTTACAAAAGCTGTAGTAATTGTGGAGGGGTATGGTTATGGTGATCCCAAGGTGGTAGCTGTTAGTGTGTGTGTGTGTGTGTGTGTGTGTGTGTGTGTGTGTGTGTGTGTGTGTGTGTGTGTGTGTGTGTGTGTGTCTGTGTGTGTGTGTCTGTGTGTCTGTGTGTGTGTGTGTGTGTGTGTGTGTGTGTGTGTGTGTGTGTGTGTGTGTGTGTGTCTGCGTTTGTGTGTGTGTGTGTGTGTGTGTGTGTGTGTGTGTGTGTGTGTGTGTGTCTGCGTTTGTGTCTGTGTGTGTGTGTTAGGTTACACCTGCAGTGATATGGGTGGCCACGTCAGCCACAGTGTGTGTGTTAGGTTACACCTGCAGTGATATGGGTGGCCACAAAGGACATGGATAGGGTCATGCAAGAGAAAATCCACCATGGTTACATATATGAATGCTTATTTAATCAGCTCTCCGTCACAGGGTGAAGGAGGTTCAATTGATTATGAAGCCTAACGATTGGCAGGGACTGAGGAAAAACAAAATCTCTGCATCTGAAAACATCTCTTTGATAAATAAAGTGATAGTCTATATATTCAGATATTTTTGTCTTCACATTTTTAACTTGTTCTCTCTTTGTTTTTTATATATTTGTTAACCCAGTAAATGTATTGGTCAATAGACCCTTTTCAGATGTGAACTGAGCCAGTTAGCAAAAAAAATAAATAATAATAAAAAAAAAAAACAGCATTGATCATTGAAGTTAATAAACAAGTACTAACATGACAAAACAATTACAATTTACATTGACATTTTCATTTGTGTAAAACAGACTATACGCTAGTAACAGTAACATATAAATGGAATAAAATGTATACAGAGGAGAGATGAATACAACTTTAAATGTGGACTTTAGAGGTGGTGTTCATCAGGTTAAACAGAGAGATTAGGTATAAAAGCTGAAGTGAAAAAAGTGCTGTGTAACATGCAGTATAGGAGAGTCAGACGTACAGATATAGGGATAAGGCTGGGGTACGAATAGCAGACAGTAGTGCACATTGGGAGCAGTGGTGGTAAATGAAGAGATGAAGAGTGTGAAGAATGGAGACAGTTAGATCAATGCAGAATAAGCATAAATGTGGAACTGAGAGAAGGAGAAAGTATAAAGTGGTAGGGTATAGTTCTAGAAAGGCTCCGTGCATTCATAGGTAAGTACCAGGCAATCAGTCTGCACACCATTACAAGCCTAGACAAAAAACCCTATTGAAAAGTTACCTTTAGCCTCAAGGAGGGCAAGACAACATAGACCAGGGCAGAAAATGAAGCTGCCCATCCAATTATCTAGGTTTACCTTGTAAGTGGCCAGGGTGCTGCCCTGCTCTGACATGTAGTGGACGTTTGTTCCAGAGGTGAGGGATATGTCAGGATATTACTCTATCACGCGAACATGTATTATAATCTGCTGATGAAGTTGTGGTTGCTTTAACCGAGTATTTGCGTTACCATTAGTTCCGTGAAGTACTAGGAAGTCAGATAGGGTTAGATCTTTCATGGCACTAAAGGCTAGACATAGATCCCCATGGAGGGGTCTGTAAGATACTGCGTACAGAGAAAAGGCCTCCAGTCTCTACTAGTAACTAAGATTTTTGAGGACACTGATCTTTAGTTCTGAATCTCTAAAGTCTCTTAAACTGTGTGATATGTTTAGGTAAATATGTGCCAAAAGATGCATTAGATTCAATAATGGGTCTGATAATATAAGAGAAAATGGGAATTAAGAATTCCTAGATCTAGTGGCGATGCTTTTAGAAATGAGATGATACAAATAAAAGGCTTTCCAAGCTACTGTGGAAACATGATGATTAAATGATACCAACAAGAGTGCCTCATTCCCTGGATAGTTTATGGGTATGTAAGTACGCAGGGTAGAGAGGGGCAGTGAAGTAAATGAGGAATAAGCCCATTACAGTGTAAAGTTACACAGTCTTCCACCTAGTGCTGGTTGTTGGAACATGCTACATTAGTGTCTGTCCTAGCAAGCTCTTGTGCTGGTTGTTGGAACATGCTACCCTAGTGTCTGTCCTAGCAAGCTCTTTTGTTAGCCTAACCTGCTACTTATTTCCTGCCGTGTGACATCTGCTGAGGCATGACTTATATTTGTGCCCATGCAGTACCTAGTGGTTTCCCCATAAATATGCTTTAGGGCTGATGTCAATGAGAAAATATATGTAACTGTCTTTCTTTTATATTTGATCTTTCAGGATCCAAGTGAAAAGAAGCAGGGTATCTGGGGGTACTATATTATCCACATTTGACTGTATGATAACTTTGCTCAAAGTCCATTATGTAATTTGTCACAGAAATCAGGTTTCTGACAATCCGATCAATATTAGAGTGTGTCTCATAAATCTGATCTTTTTTCCTCTCTCAAGAACATAGCAGGAAGTCTGAGTATTAAAGTGGACATACCTGTATCTGTGTTCAAATCCTCTGCTGAAATTTCCATAGCAATATCCCTTGTTTTCCCAGTAACAGACAATGTAACTGCAGCAGCATGTTTTGATTTTTCCAGCGGAGTAACCAGAGTCTAAATTAAAACCTCATTTTCCAGCTTTCATAGGGCTTACTTTCATCAAACATCTGTGTGATTTTATGATTGGAAACTGTCTTCTGCTAAAGATGAATATGCAGAACAAGCAGTTTTTCATTACATGAAGATTTTACTTTTGAACCTCCAGGTTTCATAAACATCACACTATTTTAGAACCTCCTGGCTAGGCAAATAACATTGAGATAAATATACACAGTTCACAGTTTAAACTGCATCCAAAAAGTACATCACCACTGCCAAAAACTGTTACAATTTCTAATAAAGTAAGTAGAGAGCATGGTACAATAAAACCTTCCTAAAAAACAGATGATGTAATAAAATTCTCAAAGGAAATAACTGCAGACTTCACACTTGAAGAAGAAATGAAAGTGAAAACTCAGCAGAGGGATAACATCTTGCCGTTGTATGGAAGACACTCTAGTCACATGGTGGACATTGCACCCTACAGATTGTGATTCACACTGTGGTCACACAGAGTATAGTATGCCCTAAGGGATGGAACACATGCAGTCTGGTCACATGGAAGACAGTATGCCCCAAGGTGTGAGGCTTCACAGTATGGTCACTTAGAAGACATTTACCTCAAGGTGTGAAATTTTACAGTCTAGTCGCATGGGACACATTACTCCCTAAGGACTGAAGGAGAATGGTATGCCCTAAGGGATGAACCCTCACAATCTGGTCAAACAGAGAATATTACATCTAAAAGATAAGCCTTCACATTACATCCTAAGTGGTGAGAATTAACACTTTGGTAATATCAGAGACATTAAGCTTTAAGGGGAGATGCTTCACACTAAAGACATTGCATACTGTTGGGGAGTAATTTTACAATCGGGTCGCAAAAAGACAAATTTCTAGCTAGTCCAGTTGTTCATTCTAAGAATATGGAGGATATATTTGAGATAAATATTTAGGGCTGGTAGTTCTTCATCAACCCCTTTTCCCATTTTGTAAGTGGGGATGGGGTGTCGTGTAGACTGTGGGATTCAGTGCCACTCTCCTACCTTCCTCTACTGTCATACTTGACTGTCACAGGTCTTCTCTCACACAATCCATCCATCTCTTTGATAAACATACTTGTTTCCTTTTGCTTGTCTTTTACTCCCAACTCTTCTTTGCCAAATTGGCTTCCGCTTTCTTGCACATGTGACTGAACCACGGTAATCTGCTCTGATGTCGTCATTTTTCTTCTTCTTCTTCTGTCCCACAGTCTGTGTCCTACCACGCCTCTAAGGCACTTCATCTCTATCACCTCTTCTTCTTCTCCTTCTCCTTTTGGCTTTTCCCATTAGGGGCCGCCACAGTGGAACAACAGTCCGCAGAATGATTGGCAGTGGAGTTTTATGGTGTCGAGTTGGTAGCCCGGCACCCAACCTTCCACAGAAGGCACACACTCACAACTAGGACCAATTTAGAGTGTCCACTCCACCTGCATGTCTTTCAGATGTGGGAGGAAATCCCTGTGACCGCAGGAAGAACATGCAGACTCTGCACAGAAGGTAACCCAGCCGAGAATCAAACCAGAGAACCTCTTACTGTGAGGTGCCAATGTTAACCTCTGCACCACTGCAGCCCCACCTCTGTCACCTCTAGTTTCTTCCAATGTACTGGCTTTACTGCCCAGGTTTCTGTACTATGCAGTAGTATTGGTTGTACCACTATTTTGTATACCTTACTTTTTCACTGACATTCTTCTGTCGCTCTATACCCCTGACACTCTGTGCCAGTTGGCTGCAGCCTTTTTAATTCTCACTCTGACCTCTTTATTCAGACTTTCCTGTCGTCAACCACACCTCACAGATACTTAAAACTGTTAACCAGTTCCACTGTTTTCCTTTAAATCCCAAGTTTCAGCTTCTTCTGAATTACCCATTTGCTTCTATGACAGCAGTATTGTTTGTACTCTGTTTCATCTTGTGTGCAGTCAGTTTTGTATTCTTTTCCCTTACCATTTGCTGAAGTTCCTGTTTAGAGTCTGCTTATAATGCCATATTGTCTGCATACATCAGCTCTGTTTATTTGTTCCATCCAGCCTGTTCGCTAATGTAGGACATCACCAGTATGAACAACAGTGGACTAGGAGCTGAACTCTTATGCACCTTACTCCCACTGGGGACCACTCAGTGAGTCCACACACTGTTCATACTTGTGTCTTTGTGTCCTACAGATATATGTATATCTATATATAATATATACATATATATGTATATATGGATCTGCTGTATTTGGTCGAATTTCATTTGGTCGAAAATGATTTCAGGCAGCCCACTTCACTGAAAGCTCATTTGACTGAAAATGGAATATAGCCCCTGCCCCACTGCAGTGCGACCCTGGAGTGAGAATACTAAGTAAGGGGGGGTGCCCCCAACATTGGGGGGTGTGGAGGGCATAGCCCCCCACATAATTATAGTTTATGCACTATTATATACATTGAAACACATAACGTCATTAAAAACTAGTTGCAAAATATGGGAGACTACGCCCTCCACACCCCCCTAACTTTATATTCTCACTCCAGGGTCGCACTGCAGTGGGTCAGGGGCTATATTCCATTTTCGACCAAATGTAATTCGATGAAATTAGCTTTCAGTCAAATATGCTTTCAGTGAAGTGTGCTGCCTGAAATAATTTTCGACCAAGTGTAATTCGACTAAATGCAGTAGACCTATCTCTCTCTCTCTCTATATATATATATATATATATATATATATATATATATATATAGATATATATAGATATATATAGAGAGAGAGAGACTGCACTAATTTTGCCAGTATTTCAGATACTTCAAGCCATTATAAGACCATCCAAATCAGCTGTATTGGGGCTTGTCTTATGCTTTCTCCAAATCTTGGAATGCCTAGTTAAAGTCTTTCCTCATCCCTACCTTTTTCTTCAATATCTGTCTCATTGGAAACAATAAGTCAGTTGTGCTGCTGCTTGATCTGAATGCAAACTGCTCGTTTCTCATTTTGCTACTGTGTATTTTCATTTATCCATCACCTTCTCCAGCACTTTCATGCAGTGTGACAGGGGTTTGATATTTCTATACTGCTAACAGGTATAAGTGTCCCCCTTCTTCTTCTACACTGGCACTAGAATGCTTGCTTCTAGTATTTGGGGATATTTATTTATTTTGTTTACTTATGTATTGCCTTTGTTTACTGGGAGAGTGCAGGCCCGGAGAAAAAAATTCATATTCATATAAATCATTGTGGGACATTCAGTTTGTCATTAAAAAAATATTGTAAAAGTAGCATAGACCATATAGTTATACACATCTGCAGAAACATAAACACAAAAACAAATGAAGAAAAATGAAAAATACAGAGGAAAAACTGAATCATGCAAGGAAATAGCAGAAAATATCATAGTACATGAAAATATATGGCAGAAAAAAACAGGTGAAAACGGAGACAAAAAGGAGTTAATGAGTGATGGGTATCATGTAAGATAGATTTGATGCATCAAAACAATGCTGGACATAGATAGGTTAAGTAGTGGAAAGATATTCAGACTATGGAGAGGATGAGATTATAGTAGGGCAAGGTGAGATGAGCAGAGTGAAGGTGTGCAGAAGAGGAAGGCAGAGGAGAAAAGTTAGTGGATTGCAAGTTGAGAAGAGGAGTGAAGAAAATGTTGAAGATGGAGAGAATAGAACTTTGGTGAGTATGAAAGGACCATTTAGGTATCTTGTTCTTTTGTAGGAGGTAGGCCAAGAGAAGAAATAATGAACTCAACAACTGGGAGAAGTAATAATGAACTGAGAAACTGGGAGAAGAAATAATGAACTGAGAAACCAGAAGAAGTAATAATGTACTGAAAAACCAGGAGAAGAAATAATAAACTGAGAAACTGGGAGCAGAAATAATGAACTGAGAAACCAGGAGCAGAAATAATGAACTAAGAAACCAGGAGAAGTAATAATGAACTGAGAAACCAGGAGCAGAAATAATGAACTGAGAAACCAGGAGAAGAAATAATGAAGTGAGAAACTAGGAGGAGAAATAATGAGCTGAGAAACCGGGAGGAGAAATAATGAACTGAGAAACCGGAAGAAGAAATAATGAACTGAGAAAGCAGGAGAAGTAATAATGAACTGAAAAACCAGGAGCAGAAATAATGAACTGAGAAACCAGGAGCAGAAATAATGAACTGAGAAACCAGGAGAAGAAATAATGAACTGAGAAACCAGGAGAAGAAATAATGAAGTGAGAAACTAGGAGAAGAAATAATAAACTGGGAAACTGGGAGCAGAAATAATGACCTGAGAAACCAGGAGCAGAAATAATGAACTGAGAAACTGAGAGCAGAAATAATGAACTGAGAAACCGGGAGCAGAAATAATGAATTGAGAAACCAGGAGAAGAGATAATGAGCTGAGAAACCAGGAGAAGAGATAATGAGCTGAGAAACCAGGAGAAGAAATAATGAACTGAGAAACCAGGAGAAGTAATAATGAACTGAGAAACTGGGAGCAGAAATAATGAACTGAGAAACTGGGAGCAGAAATAATGAACTGAGAAACCAGGAGCAGAAATAATGAACTGAGAAACTGGGAGCAGAAATAATGAACTGAGAAACCGGGAGCAGAAATAATGAACTGAGAAACCGGGAGCAGAAATAATGAACTGAGAAAGTGGGAGGAGAAATAATGAACTGAGAAACCAGGAACAGAAATAATGAACTAAAAAACGGGAGAAGTAATAATGAACTGAAAAACCAGGAGCAGAAATAATGAACTGAGAAACCAGGAGCAGAAATAATGAACTGAGAAAATGGGAGCAGAAATAATGAACTGAGAAACCAGGAGAAGTAATAATGAACAGAGAAACCAGGAGAAGAAATAATGAACTGAGAAACCAGGAGCAGAAATAATGAACTGAGAAACTGGGAGCAGAAGTAATGAACTGAGAAACCAGGAGAAGAAATAATAACTTGAGAAACCAGGAGAAGAAATAATAAACTGAGAAGCCAGGAGAAGAAATAATGAACTGAGAAACCAGGAGAAGAAATAATGAACTGAGAAACCAGGAGCAGAAATAATGAACTGAGAAACCGGGAGCAGAAATAATGAACTAAGAAACCAGGAGAAGAAGTAATAAACTGAGAAACCAGGAGAAGAAATAATGAACTGAGAAACCAGGAGAAGAAATAATAAACTGGGAGCAGAAATAATGAACTGAGAAACTGGGAGCAGAAATAATGAACTGAGAAACTGGGAGCAGAAATAATGAACTGAGAAACCAGGAGAAGAAATAATAAATTGAGAAACCAGGAGAAGTAATAATGAACTGAGAAACCAGGAGAAGAAATAATGAACTGAGAAACCAGGAGCAGAAATAATGAATTGAGAAACCAGGAGCAGAAATAATGAACTGAGAAAATGGGAGCAGAAATAATGAACTGAGAAACCAGGAGAAGAAATAATAAATTGAGAAACCAGGAGAAGTAATAATGAACAGAGAAACCAGGAGAAGAAATAATGAACTGAGAAACCAGGAGCAGAAATAATGAACTGAGAAACCGGGAGGAGAAATAATGAACTGAGAAACCAGGAGAAGAGATAATGAACTGAGAAACCAGGAGAAGAAATAATGAACTGAGAAACCAGGAGAAGTAATAATGAACTGAGAAACCTGGAGCAGAAATAATGAACTGAGAAACCGGGAGAAGTAATAATGAACTTAGAAACCAGGAGAAGAAATAATAAACTGAGAAACCGGGAGCAGAAATAATGAATTGAGAAACCGGGAGCAGAAATAATGAACTGAGAAACCGGGAGAAGTAATAATGAACTGAGAAACCGGAAGAAGTAATAATGAACTGAGAAACCAGGAGCAGAAATAATGAACTGAGAAACCGGGAGCAGAAATAATGAATTGAGAAACCAGGAGCAGAAATAAAGAACTGAAAAACCGGGAGAAGTAATAATGAACTGAGAAACCGGGAGAAGAAATAATGAACTGGGAAACCAGGAGAAGAAATAATAAACTGGGAAACTGGGAGCAGAAATAATGAACTTAGAAACCAGGAGCAGAAATAATGAACTGAGAAACCGGGAGAAGTAATAATGAACTGAGAAACTGGAAGAAGTAATAATGAACTGAGAAACCAGGAGCAGAAATAATGAACTGAGAAACCGGGAGCAGAAATAATGAATTGAGAAACCAGGAGCAGTAATAAAGAACTGAAAAACCGGGAGAAGTAATAATGAACTGAGAAACCGGGAGAAGAAATAATGAACTGAGAAACCAGGAGAAGAAATAATAAACTGGGAAACTGGGAGCAGAAATAATGAACTGAGAAACCAGAAGAAGAAATAATGAACTGAGAAACCAGGAGAAGAAATAATAAACTGGGAAACTGGGAGCAGAAATAATGAACTGAGAAACCAGAAGAAGAAATAATGAACTGAGAAACCAGGAGCAGAAATAATGAACTGAGAAAGTGGGAGGAGAAATAATGAATTGAGAAACCAGGAGCAGAAATAATGAACTGAGAAATTGGGAGGAGAAATAATGAACTGAGAAACCAGGAGAAGAAATAATAAACTGAGAAACCGGTAGGAGAAATAATGAATTGAGAAACCAGGAGCAGAAATAATGAACTGAGAAAGTGGGAGGAGAAATAATGAATTGAGAAACCAGGAGCAGAAATAATGACCTGAGAAACCAGGAGCAGAAATAATGAACTGAGAAACCGGGAGCAGAAATAATGAATTGAGAAACCAGGAGCAGAAATAAAGAACTGAGAAACCGGGAGAAGTAATAATGAACTGAGAAACCGGGAGAAGAAATAATGAACTGACAAACCAGGAGAAGAAATAATAAACTGGGAAACTGGGAGCAGAAATAATGAACCGAGAAACCGGAAGAAGAAATAATGAACTGAGAAACCAGGAGCAGAAATAATGAACTGAGAAAGTGGGAGGAGAAATAATGAATTGAGAAACCAGGAGCAGAAATAATGAACTGAGAAATTGGGAGGAGAAATAATGAACTGAGAAACCAGGAGAAGAAATAATAAACTGAGAAACCGGGAGGAGAAATAATGAATTGAGAAACCAGGAGCAGAAATAATGAACTGAGAAAGTGGGAGGAGAAATAATGAATTGAGAAACCAGGAGCAGAAATAATGAACTGAGAAAGTGGGAGGAGAAATAATGACCTGAGAAACCGGGAGCAGAAATAATGAACTGAGAAGCCAGGAGAAGAAATAATGAACTATTGGGTAAGACAGCGATTCAGGTCATAGCCTGCTGTAGGTCCCCAACCATGTCCCAAAACTCACACTCCATGTTCCTAAGCACCCTGGAGAATATTAGGGTCCAACCCAACACACTCATACTGAGTGACTTCAACTTCCCCTCCATTAACTGGGAAAACTACTCATGTACCAATACATTTGCCCAACGTTTCCTGGAATTCATTAATTCTAATGCCCTGGACCAGCTTGTTCTTACCCCCACCAGAGGTAGCAACATCCTTGACCTGGTCATTACTAACTTGGGTGACCATTGCTCTACACCAATAGTCAACTCCTCCCTGGTTAGATCTGACTAGAAACTAATTACCTTGGAAATCAACATCCCCCCATCTAGCAAAGGTAACCACCATGAAAAACTTCTCCAAAGCTAACTTTGGGCTCCTAAAAACAGAGGTGGCTAACTTCACACACCCATGCAAATGGAAAATAGTTGCATGACCACCAAATCATACACCAGTGCACTGTACAAACATGCACACAAATGCATGGATCTCATCATACCTAATAGAACCAAGATGCTCTCCTCCAAAAAAAGGAAGGCAATCGTGTTGTCCCCTGCCATAAACAAACTCTACAACAGAAGGAGGAAACTGATGCAGAATAAGGTGAAGCCCCAAGACTGGAAAAACTCCCTTATCAGCCTCAACAAAAAGTTGATATCCCTCATCAAATTCTCTAAAGCTAGCTATGAAAACAGAATTGCAGCAGATAGTAAAGACAACCACAAGGCCTTCTATAGTTATGTAAGGAATCTCCACGGCAATACCCAGATTTGCTCTGAGCTACTGCACAGTGGTACTTCCTATACCAAGCCAACAGATATTGCCAATATACTGGCTGACAGATTCAGTGCCAATTTTACCCCTCCCCCAAAGGTCCAATCACAATACCAGTAGATTGCCAAGGCACCCATTATTACTGCTGCACAGGTTAAAACAGCACTGTCCAAGGCCAAGAATACAGTTTCTATGGGATCTGACAATATTCCTGGCTGTATTCTACATGAACTATAGAGTGAACTAGCACCTCACCTGTGTGTGTCCTGTTCAGTCACAGCCTCACTTCAGGCTTTGTCCCCACCGAATGGCACACTATTACAGTCATCCCTCTCCACAAAGGAGGAGCAACTACAGACCCTGGGAACTATCACCCCATTAGCCTGACGAGTCTTATATGCAAAGCTATGGAACGCATCATCATGGACCTAATAAACATGGATATAGGGAATCTCCAAACTCTGGATCCCACAGAGTTTGGTTTTGTGAAAGGTAGATCATGCCTGCTCAACTTGGTTGATTTCTTTGAGTCATTCACCAGAGCTGTGGATGAAGGCAAGGTGATTCATACAGCCTACCTTGATCTGACCAAGGCCTTTGATACAATTCCTCACTCAGGAATCATAGAAAAACTCACTAAGCTAGGCATCAACCCCTGTATCACTAGGTGGGTTGAAAACTGGCTCACAGATAGAACCCACAGTGGAAAGTAGCTGACTCAAAGTCAGACTGCTGACTAGTCACAAGTGAAGTCCCACAGGGTTCGGTCCCGGGTCCTCTCCTGTTTGGTATCTACTTCTCTGAAGTCCAGGCCAACATGAGGGGACTCTGGCTGACAAAGTTCACAGACGATTGCAAGTTGGGAGCTATTATTACCTCCCCAAGTGATGCTGACATCCTACAGAATGGCCTCACTGAGACCAATGACTTGTGTCAGAACCATGGCCTTAAGCTCAATGCCAAAAAAATGTGTCATCATCTCCTTTGGGAAAAACCTGGTTCCCATGAATTACCACATCGATAGTAGTCCACTGAACACAGAAGAGGTTATAAGTGATCTGGGAACACAAGTTGACAGCAACCTCTCTTTTGAGCACCACATTGCCACTGTAGTCAGAAAGTCCTTTTGTGTGGCGCATCTCATTACTAAGGGTTTTGCATCCAGGAAGAAAGTGATAATTGTCAACCTCTACTCGTTAGGCCAGTTATCGAGTACAATGCCCCATTTGGCATGCACCTCACTAGACACCTGCAACAACTGGAGAGACTACAAAAGTACCTCACAAAGAGGATCCTAGGGCTTAAACACTTGTCCTAGATGTACTGACTCAAAAAACACCAACTATTCTCTGTCTCATATCGCCTACTTAGAGGCGATCTCTGCTTGACTTACAAAGCCATGTCTGACCCAGCTCTGTTAGAAATGCTACATCTAAAGAAATCCCAATCTTTCCGCATGACATGCTCCAGAGACCTCAACCTCATTACCACAATCAACAGAACAGTATTGTTGACCACCAGTGGTTTATGCTGTGGGACAACTATTTCAATGGGGATAATTTTGCAATCTTTGATTCTACCCCGGTGCCCTTTCCTTACTAAGAGGAAGTCTGCTTGAGTTGCATGTTGGTCACACTCGTATGTGATCTTGTTCTTGCAGGGCTATGTGTGGGCTACCACCATGGCTTGATAGTGGCATATGTTAGTCATTTGCCAAATAGAAATCTAGAATGGCATCTGTTTCATTATTCTTTTGCCCACCTATGTGGACCAGCGCAGTCCTCATCCTGTTCTGCCTGTCCTGATATGAGCATTCAGGTCCCCATTATCAACACATGTTCATGCTGTCCCAGTTTATTATGTAGGTCCTGCAGATGCTGTCTAAATCCACTTTTTTCCTCGCTATCAAAACCCTGCTGGATGGACAGGCCAAGATTATAAATACTGCACTGTCTTTTCACTGAAGTCCGATTGCCATCAGTCTATCACTAATTCTGATGACATCCCTCACTCTCTTCTGAAGCCTCTCCTTTACCAAAATTCACACACCATTTCTAGTTTGCCTGCCCCAAAGTAGTAGTATCTGGATCCAAAACCAAGAAGCTTTGCTGCACTTCCCTTCCATCTTGTTTCCTGGATACAGAGGCTGTCTCATCTCCTCCTTACCATTATGTCATCTACATCCAAACTACATCCCCTCATGAACTTATTTTCAGTGTAGTAATCCTTGGTTCTTGTTTGACAGGTTGACTGACATTTTTTATTCACTTTTTGCTTGACAGAGCTGTACCAGGTAACCCACACTTGCCAACTATATACTGGCTGACTAGTAGCTTATTGACCCAGGGCTATTGGGATTTTTGGTGGTCACACACTGGCTCATAGGGGGACATAGACGCCTTTCACTGTTAGCATAGGTCAGTGGTGTAGGTTGGAGTAAATAGGGTCTTTGACCCACTAATCAGCAGCGAATAGCAATGCCTGCTTTTGTGACATTAGTTAATGTGATCAAATCACATAGAGCCAATTTTACACAGTCAAGTGGCTTTCTTTGACATGATGCTCAGTCTGTGGTCTATGTTTTCCTATCTAGAAGAGGCTGCATAATATAGATTATGCCTAAAGCAGTTGGTTTACCCAACTCTTACCCCTCTGTAGGCCCCACCTAGAGTCTGAACTGCTCTTTACAACTGTATTCATTTTTTGGGTGAGTCGGAGGTGGAAACACTCAGTATGTTTTATTTTTCCTTTTGCAAGATGGGAGGAACCCAACAAAGACACAAGAAGAGCATGCAAACTCCCACAGGCATTGCCTGGAGGTTAGGATCACACCCTGAGCCTTGGGCCTGAGAGGTTCTACATTAGCATTAATGCCATTAGATGCTCATTAGAAAAATCTGGAGGCAATGATTGAGAAAAAGAAAGTAAAGCCATTCAGGGATGTGCTGTTCTTGAAAAAAATATTCCTTGGCCATGTGCGAGACAACGTGGCATACTGAGCCCAGTTTGTTACTTACCTACATGGTAAGAACAATGGAAGCATGACAGGGAAATCTAAGGTCAGAAAATAGCTTGCAGGTCAATGAGGAATTTCTAAAGTGGGGGATTAGTGGAACTTCCTGCCCTGGAAGCATGAAGGAATTAAAAGATGCAAGGAATATCCCTGCTCTGGAAGTATGAATAAAGTGAAAGAGGCAATGAGGGAGGGGGATCTGCCACTGAAAAAACGAGTGGTGCAAGCGCAGTTTGAGTTTAATAGTTTCCTTGCAGAAAAAAATAAATTAGGCCTAGAAAAGCTTAAAGTTTAAGATTTCTGAAGAAGGTATGGAAGAAAATTGCTGGCCTTTCAGTTTTTTAATTAACAAGAGAACAGTTCAGAAATTGAAGGAAGAGTGGAGATGTGGAGAAGCTTTGCACAGAATCTGTAGGTCTTTTACAGTAATTTCCATAATGAATAAAGACTGAAGAAAATGATTTTGTTAAAAGTATTTCATATGTCATGAGAGGTTACGTAAGAGTGAAATGAAGGAACAAGACATGATCACGGAAAGCTACAGAGTTAAAGACTTAGACTGTGGTAAGTAAAAATGTGGGTAAGTACCAAACACAGCTGACTTGGGTAGGGAAGTTTATGATTGAAAAAAGAAGGCAGAGCAACACCTGCACAATTTTTCTACAGAATAACACAAGAATAAAGAAACTATTCTCAAGGTTTTGAAGCACTATTGTTGAATGTTTTGAAACCACAAAAAATCGCTGTAGAAGTCCAATAAAGGGAGAGTACTAGCAGAGAATATAGTTTAATAAGCAATTCCTGCACAAATACACCCAAATACACGAACGTTGTAAGTCTTGCTAATACGTTTTCGTTTCCCACTTCGTCAGATGTAAAAAGCAATGAAATGGATAAACTATATTCTCCGCTAGTACTCTCCCTTTATTGGACTTCTACAGCGATTTTTTGTGGTTTCTAGTATTGTTTTTCGCTGTCATCTCCTTTGTTGATTGTTGAATGTTTTACCCAAGCAAGATAGTACCCAGTGCTCAAGTTCTGGACCCATGTCATTACTGTAAAATGACATTAAACTCTTTGAACAGGTCATGGCTGAGAGGATGATGCCACTTAATTAAACCTTTCTCCATCACACTCAGTACAACTTTATGCAGTTTACTAAGCTGCCCTTAACTGATCTTAAGCGCCAGTCAAAGATTGTTTACAACCCAATCCAGGCCTTGGTAAGATTAGAATATATCCTTAGAGACTGCAATTACAGCCTCTTCTAAGAAGGATTTCTCTCATGCTGATGGCAAATCATTAGTGAGTTACTATTGGAAGGAAAGCTGTTCTACTATTTTTGGATCGAACACTAAACAAACACAATGATAAGCTATACACTTTCATTCACTCAACTTAGTATGCTGTGAAAGTGGTCACCTTATGTCCAAATCCAATACATCTGAATAAAATGCCAATGAACATGCCTTAAAAATCACATTTTTTATTAAAATATTTAAGGCATATAATGCTTTTAAGCATTGTGACAAAAGCTGTAATTTTGGATTTACAGTGTTTTGCAATTTGCATTTTGCTTGTAGTCGGCCTGAGTCAGCATAAAAAGAGTTATTC